>NC_071087.1:18403691-18707691 GCF_027358695.1 Spea bombifrons | reverse complement strand
AAAACCCAAACGTGCATTATATTGCTAGTTTTTATCTTATTAAGATAATAATGGAACATTTAAGTTATTAGAATTTACTCAATCCATAGTTTTTAGTATTCTTATTCAACAAAGTTCTCATCAAAACATCTAGTTATAGAATTAATTATGAAAGCATCATGATATTGAAAGGTAAGTAATGTTTTATACTTTTCAGCTGTTTTAAAGTGCCATATTTCAACACATTTTTTTTTTTACATTAATGATTAGTTAAGTTAAGTAGTTAAGTCCCTAAGGCTGGGACCTGCTGTTTAGGTGTCATCCAGCGATGTTCGCTAAAGCCCTTGAGTTTTCATCTTCTCCAAAGAAAGTATGATGTAAACCCTAAGGCTCCGACCTGCTGTTTAGGTGTCATCCAGCGATGTTCGCTAAAGCCCTTGAGTTTTCATCTTCGCCAAAGAAAGTACGATGTAAACTATTACAAAAAAACAACATGTGGATCCTACTGGGAGTGTAAGAGCACGTATATATACTTACATGCGCCAGTATCCCCAAGTGGATTGTATCCTCTGTTGACCTGAGTTGGAGCCATTTTTTTTTTTTTTTTTTTTTTTTTTTTTTTTTAACAACAACAATATATATTTTTTTTTCTTTTCATTTTTATAATATTATTTTCAATTGCTAAGTTAAATTGTACTTTCAACTTCTGGGTTCTATAAACTCACATCCTCTTGAATCAAGCATTTGCAAGTTGCGTGTTAATTTCTGCGACAGCAAATAAAAGTTGCCAATAGTGCATTTGTGAGTTGTACATTGTATAAATGTATATATATTTTTATTTAGTGCTAAAATATGTATTTGGTGCTTTTAGGAGAAGAGAGGTGTGTACAGTAGTCTAAATGATAAATAATATTTGGTAGCACAAATGGCTGGATTTTAGGATGAAAGACAAATATATATATATATATATATATATATACACTCACTGGCCACTTTATTAAGTACAACTGTTCAATTGCTTTTTAACACAAATAGCTAATCAGCCAATCACAGGGCAGCAACTACTGGCATGTAGACACCTTGCTGAAGTTCAAACTGAGCATCAGAATGGGGAAGATTTAAATGACTTTGAATGTGGCATGGTTGTTGGTGCCAGACGGGCTGGTCTGAGTATTTCAGTAACTGCTGATCTACTGGGATTTTCACACCCAACCATCTCTAGGGTTTACAGAGAACTGTCCGCAAAAAGAGAAAATATCCAGTGAGCAGAAGTTGTTTGGATGAAAATGCCTTGTTGATGTCAAATGTCAGAGGAGAATGGTTCAAGATGACAGAAAGGCAACAACTCAAATAACCACTCGTTACAACCAAGGTATGCAGAATACCATTTCTGAATGCACAACACGTGGAACCTTAAAGCAGATAGGCTACAGCAGCAGAAGACCACACCGGGTGCCACTTGCAGTGCAACAACACAGTAACATCAGAACCACCAGCACAGCGCATGGGAGAGAAAAAAAAACCACATAACACAAATGCAAAGTAGCTGCAGGACTTGTGAGCAGACGACCTGGAACCATCACAGTAGCAGACTTTCAACAGCAAGTCAATAACATGAAGAGCTGGATAGCACCTGGCTGAAGAAACTTGGGGTAGATGAACCACACCAGTCCAGGTTGGAAGGGCCCTTTCTAAACTATTTTGAACCATCATGGTAATGTATCGGGGTCATGTCGGTGAAACCGAGGCTGCTTGCAAAGCATGCGAGCAGCAGGAGAGAAAGCTGCTGGATATGTAAGAGAAAATCGGAGGTGGGATGTATGTATATGTGTTTGTATATATGTATGCATGTGAGCATGGATGTGTAATTGTGTGAGTGTTTGCATGGGTGTGTAATTGTGTGTGTGAGCATGAATGTGTAATTTTGTGTGTGTGTTAACATAGATATGTAATTCTGTGTGTGATCATGGATGTGTAATTGTGTTTGAGCATGTGTGTGTGCATGGATGTGTAATTGTATGTGTGTGAGCATGAATGTGTAATTGTGTGTGTGAACATGGATATGTAATTGTGTGTGTGAGCATGGATGTGTAATTGTGTTTGAGCATGTGTGTGTGCATGGATGTGTAATTGTGTGTGTGTACATGTGCATGGATGTGCAATTGTGTGTGTAAACATGAATGTGTAATTGTGTGTGAGCACAGATGTGCAGGTGGAATGAGATGGAGTGTGTGTTAGAATTAATGTGTATGTTAGTGAGTATGAGTAATTGTGTGTAATTTGTGTAAGTGTGTTTACATATGTGTGCCAGAGTGTATGGGGTCAAAGAAGGCACAGACACCCAAACACACACACTAGGACAGGCTCTGCCCCACCAACACCCAAACACAGACATCAGGACAGGCACTGACACACCAACACCCAAACACACACATCAGGACAGGCTCTGCCACACTGACACCCAAATACACACACCAGGACAGGCTCTACCACACCAACACCAACACCCAAACACACACACCAGGACAGGCTCTGTCACACTGACACCCAAACACACACCAGGACAGGCTCTGCCACACCGACACCCAAACGTGCACACACCAGGACAGGCTCTGCCACACCGACACCCAAACACACACACATCAGGACAGGCTCTGCCACACCAACACCCAAACACACACACACCAGGACAGGCTCTGTCACAGTGACACCCAAACACACACCAGGACAGGCTCTGCCACACCGACACCCAAACGTGCACACACCAGGACAGGTGAGTACTCACTTACTCACGCGGGCCGCACCTCGAAGTCCGACTGGTCGCATTTGGCATGCGGGCCACACATTGGACGCCCCTGCGATATACTATAAAAAAAGTGTGTGGGAAAATTGAGAAACAAATGAGTTTTTCTGACCTTTACTTGAAAATCTTTTACTCATCTATAAAAGCTAATGAAAACACCTGCTAAATAGATTCTACTATGTGTCCTGAGTTTAGAATTTTTTTTTTTCTGCACATTATTGGGCAATAATTAACAACAATATATATATATTTTTCTTTTCATTTTTTTAATATTATTTTCAATTGTTAATATTATTGTTAATATTATTTTCAATTTTCAATTATGTGGCAGAGCCAGGACAGGCTCTGCCACTTACTCACGCGGGCCACACCTCGAAGTCCGACTGGTCGCATTTGGCATGCGGGCCACACATTGGACGCCCCTGCGATATACTATAAAAAAAGTGTGTGGGAAAATTGAGAAACAAATGAGTTTTTCTGACCTTTACTTGAAAATCTTTTACTCATCTATAAAAGCTAATGAAAACACCTGCTAAATAGATTCTACTATGTGTCCTGAGTTTAGAATTTTTTTTTTTCTGCACATTATTGGGCAATAATTAACAACAATATATATATATTTTTCTTTTCATTTTTTTAATATTATTTTCAATTGTTAATATTATTGTTAATATTATTTTCAATTTTCAATTATGTGGCAGAGCCAGGACAGGCTCTGCCACACCGACACCCAAAAGTGCACACACCAGGACAGGTGAGTACTCACTTACTCACGCGGGCCGCACCTCGAAGTCCGACTGGTCGCATTTGGCATGCGGGCCACACATTGGACGCCCCTGTGATATATTATAAAAAAAAGTGTGTGGGAAAATTGAGAAACAAATGAGTTTTTCTGATCTTTACTTGAAAATCTTTTACTCATCTATAAAAGCTAATGAAAACACCTGCTAAATAGATTCTACTATGTGTTCTGAGTTTAGAATGTTTTTTTTTCTGCACATTATAGGGCAATAATTACAAGTAGTTCTTTGCTATTTTAAAGCCATTTTTCCAAATCTGGTAATTCTACCCCATGTCCTATTTGAGACAAATATACCAGATCAAACAATATATGTTTGGAAACTAGACACTCCAACTGGACACACTAATTCAAATACCGGCTGTAATCAACGTTTGTGACAGTAATTTTTGGTGTTTTTTTCCCACACATATTGTAATTTGGCATGAATTTACTGCTCCTGGAATAAGGCACTGTCAAACAACCCCTCGATATGTGTTCAGCAACATCACCTGAGTTCAGTGATGCCCCCATGCTTGGGTTTTTTGGGTTGTTTGGGGCCAAAAAGCCACATTTTAAATGTGTGCATTTTTCAGTTTGAAAATTTTACATGTGGTCATCCTGTCCCCATGTGTTATTTGGGAAATTTTGAGCATGGCCAATTTAATTTAACAAGTCAAACCATAGATGTTTGAAAACACCCAAGGGTGTTTTTCGAATGCCGCTACTTTACCCATTACTTTACGCTACTAACCCTTTCCACGTACTAATTTACCAGCCACCTTTGTCAAAATTTGTGGTTGTTCTTTTCACACACATTGTACTTAATTTATGAATTCAGTAAATGTCACTGTCAAACAACACCCCAATATGTGCTCAACAACATCTCTTGAGCACAGTAATACCACTCATAAATTTTTTGGAATTTGCACATCTGGTCAGTTTGTGCTCATGTCCTATTTTTGGGACATCTTTGAACTTGGCCAATTCAATTTACTCCATCAAATCATACATTTTTTTAAAACTAGACACCCCATTGGCAGTTAACATGCCAGTATTTTACCCCTTTCCATTAAAGACTTTTTAGTAACGATAAATTGCAAATTTTAGGACTTGCTCATAAAATTAAACTTTTCTATATATAAAAAGTTTTGTTGTTTTTTGGACTTGTTTTTACACTTTGTTGCAACTGGAAGCTTCTATTGATGGTGGGGAATTATTTTTACCATTTTTTTATTTTATTTTTAACTATTTTTATTTCTTTTCTTATTTTAATAAAATTTATTTTACTAATCACATTGTGATTAGAAAGCTGGGCTCCATTGACTTGCATGGTTGAATGCAGAGAATGCAGAAGGCAGAGCCCAGAGTTCTCAGGAGGGTCTAGGCAAAATCTCTCACAGTGGAGTGACCACTCTCCGGTGGGTTTTCAGTGATCGATCAATGATCCCCTCTTTAGCTCTTTTAAATCAGGTATCCGTCGTCCTACAGTGTATGACGGATGTTGATGTCTGAGGGAGGGGCTCCATAGGGCCACTGCTGCCCATGTCTGTGTTGCTGAATGCCTCGACATTGAGGCATTACAGCAACACCGTTCAGGTAAAGAAAGCGACCATAGATATAATGCCGTCATCCAGATTGCCAGAAAATACGAATATAATGTTCTCTTTCTTTTACACTAAAATCTAACATAAACTAAATTCAGTAGAGGTATACATTTGTTACTTAAACCTACAGTACATTGCTTAATTATATCAGCTGGTTACACTTGCCCTATGTTCTAATATTGTTAACAAAGTGTCTATCCAATCCCTCTTTTAGTACAGCACTATACTAACAAGAATCAATATACAAAGTAAATGCATTCAAAAGGTTCAACTATTATTACCCTATATAGGAGCAAAACAAAATTGTCTACAAGCAAAGCCACAGCCTGAGTACTGCATTAATTGAATATGAAATCATTTATTCTTTTTTGTTATCTGTAAACAGTCCAAACACAATTACAGTAAGAAATAGTGACAGTTGTAGACAATGCTAATGTAGGGTTATAATGTTCTCTGCAGAACAATTTCCTAATCTAAATTTACACAGGTACAGAATGTTGTTACAAGATTTTCTATTCATTTAGGAAACTAATAAGATAGGTACTTTCATTTGGTTTGTTTGTTTGTCTATTTGGTTTCGCACAGCAGGATTGCCTCATTTATTTGTTAGATATAATTTCTAGAGGAGTCCTCGAGGGCAGTAAGCAGCAAAGTACACTATGTAAATGTCATAAAGCCTTTTGGCAGGTCAAGCAGCATGTCAGAAATGTTTATTTATCTATCGTATAATCTGTATATAAGAGTATAACTGTTTGTAAACCCACATTATTTCATCACCCTTTTAAATCTCTTATGAATACACAATAATCCATATTGAATTATTAAAAAAACAATAACACAAACAATAACAACTACTGAAGTACTTTATAAAATGGATATATTCATTTAATATGTTCAATGTAGCATATTAATACAAAAAATACATGTTATGTTTAGTTGCCCTTTTGGTTTGGAAGAAATTTGGAGGCATTTTTCCATTCAGAAAACGTTTTTGTGGTCACCTACTCTCAGGCTTTGACACACACTTTCTCACACTCTCAATGTCTCCCTACCTTCTCCGCCAACTGCTTCCGTGTCTCCACAGTTCCACTTCTTGTTTTCTTTCCTTCTTCTTCGTGTTCTGTGCTTCTTCAGTTTTCTTTCTTCTCCAGTGATTAGCTTTTCCTGGTGAGCTGCTGCATTATCCTGGAGCCCTTCCACATCAGGAAAGGGCCTTAAAATTTGTATGAATCCGAATCCATGAGTTTACTAAAATGCATAACATTTTTCAGATCGTTTGCATTATGTTAGCATTATTGATTGTAGTACTATGCTGCTTAAAGGTGCTATTTTACCTGCTCTGCTGAATTTAACACATTTTTAACTATATCATACAGTTAACTACACATATGTCATTTAATGATACATTTGTCATGATAAATTAGAGAAATTTACTACAGAATGTGAGTAGTTTAGTTTCAGTGGGACATACAGCTTTGATCAAGGCAAGAAGTAGAGCTGTTTATTTCCCCCAATTTTTTTTCTGCTTTTATACTTCAAAAAGGGACATTTGTATCTTCTAGTACCACCTAGGTTTGTACAGGTCTATACCATACACCTATATATCTATGTACTGTACCGTCTACCAATTCTCAGACATTTCCTTTTCTCTCTGTCTGATGACCTTTGTGACCTTATACCACAACATCTTAATGAAATACTTCTAGTTCTTCCTGTCCTGATGTTTCTGATCCACAATACAACCATAGTAGCCATAGTCCTAGTCTTAGTCAACTCCTTCCGCCTACCAGCGCCTCCCTCCCCTTTCAACATCTCTACCTAAGATCTCCCAAACTCTTTTGCCTGATTATTTTCATTTTAAAAAAGATCCTAATTCTGAAATCCAAAAAGGATTATTACGCCATGAATCCTTTTGGATTTCAGAATTAGGAGCTTTTCAAAATGAAAATAATCAGACAGGCCTTAATCGGGAGATAAATTGGTCTCTGTTTTTATAAATAGCAGTCCTTTAAGTATTAACTCTTTCTTATATATATATATATATATATATATATATATATATATAATTTCATTTTTTTTTCAGTAATATGTACTATATCTTCTATTCTATGGTGTATAAATAGTGGGAATGGAAGTGATAATATTTTTTGTATTGTAGTATATATTGTTCAGGTTGTTCATAACCAATTAAGTGGTTGTTTGTTACTACTGCTCAATTTGGGTCACATGACCTTATAGAGAGGGCGTTTAAGGTTATCTGTGAATACCATTTGTATGTTTCACCTTGATAAGGGTGTTTGTACATGCCGAAACCGGTCGGTATTTCCAGAAATAAAGAAAAGAACTGCTTTGACTATTATCCTGGATGATGTTTCTACTTTCTTCTTATTTATGATTGAGTGTGATACATTTGTATACAGTGAGTACCTACGCCTCTGTTTCACCTGTCTCTCACACTGAGAGCTTTTTTTGTATTGTCAAAACAGAAAACAAAGCATCAGGAAAAACATCTTAGCTCATGGTGCTGGCTACACTCTACATCAGCCCTTCTTCTTCTCGGAAGCCACCTTCATCTGGTTCAGTCTTGTCACTCCCAGTGAGGTTTCTGCAGTTGTCTTGTCTTGAAGTCATCTTCTCCTTCTGTACCTGTATGCCAGTTTGTTTGTCCATATAAACTTTGTATATGGTTAATTGTAATGCTAATTTTATTTTCCCTCCTTTGATAAGAACTATAGAATGTATACATGAAATGTAATAGCAATAGTAATAATAATGCTATACATTCAATTTCAAGTAATTTAATTTCATAAATATGCCTTTATAGAAAAATATAACATGAGTTGAAGAAATATGTCTCTATGGTAGGATTCCTTGTTTTACAGTGCCCGACATACACTGACCATATCGTTAATATGTCTGACCCGGTCCATGGGGTTTACAGCATTTTGATGAGTGTTATTATTACATAATTAAAATTCATAGCCATAAAGGTATCTGTGCTGATGGATAAGAAATGAGCATGCGTTAGCCTTTTTGGTATTTTTAAGTCTTAAACTCACATTAAATTGCAAGAAAGGTTTCATCAACAAGTCTAGCTGTTTTTCTTTTTAGGAAGCCAAACACATAAAATTTAGATAACAGCCTAAACACAAGAAAACAACTTCTTATTCCTTTAGCAAATTGAACTGTAGATAACCCATTTTGCAACACTTTAAAAAAAATGTAATTGTTTTCAAGAACCTTTAATTTACAGTCAGTACCTATCCAAAATTACAAAATATAAACATTGAAATATTAAATAATCTGATAAACATATTAGAGAAACGAAAATGATACAAATAATTCCACAATCAGATGTAGTATTTATTGATGATGAGTAGAGTTTTTCTAGATACTTTTTCAGTTATAATTTTAACTGCTTGGGTTTAGGAGAAAATGTTTGTTACTGGTTTAGCCACAAGCTAAGATAAAAGTGATACAACCTCAAAATTATCATTCATGATTAGAAGAGACATAATTACATTTGCACTTCATTGGTTGATGACAGACGAGCCCCCTGCTGGCGACCAATAGAGTCGCTCGTACGGACCTTTAACTCTTGAAGCGGGGAGACCAATGGTGTGGTTTGGTGAATGAGGGGGCAAAAGGATTCTGGGGATGATTACGGGGGGAGAGGACCCCTAAATGTCACGGTACGGTCAGAAGGAGGGAAGACTGCTTAGACTCTCACAGTTTTCCCCTAATCTGCAGTCAGTGTGGCAAATATTTTTTTTTGGTGCAGAGGGAGTGATTGCATGCTAGGGAGCTTGGAGCGGGGCCCAACAAAATGCTTTCCTTATGATTTATTGTTTTGTGCTGTTCAAAAACTAGAGGTTTTGTTGGTAGCATAAACGTGCAACTGTCTTAAACCCAATTAAGGAACAGTATTTTAAGAGCTAATACACAGTGCACGCATGCACAGCCCCATGCCCTGCCTAATTTGTCACCAAAAAATTCATAACATATTTCAAGAATCCTAATTTTATTTTTACATCGCAAAAAATTATAAATAATGTATTACATAAAAAAAGAGAGAAACCCCTTCTGCTGCAATCCTAGTAAATCAATAAAATGAACAATAGTTGTACAGTTTCTCAAATCTACCCCACCCCAGTAAATTTTCCACAGTACGTTATTTACACTGGAAGATGAGCCTTGGTCTAAGCTAAAACATTACTCTCACTGTTACTGACCCTCACACTCATAACTCCCAGCAATCTGTTGCTGCTACTAAGAAGTTAAAATTGTGGCAGCACACTTTTATGTCTATGCTTGTCCCTTCTCCTTGTAAAAGCTGAGGATGTTGGACCCATTAATCACAGCCATAACCATCAATGAGACCACCTCCTCGATTTCTTTGCCTACTTCTACCTATTTATATGTACTCTCATACACACAGTCCTTCCTTTGGCCCTCAAAGAGGGCCAAAACATGTTGTAATGGCAGCAAAACATAGCAAATGAATTATTGAATCTTAATGTTTTTTTTGTGAGATTCGTCATTCATTTCTGTTAGTTTAGTTGGGTACACTCCTCGTTATCAGAGATTCACATGAACCCACAAAATTGGCAAATTTCATTAAAAAATTCATTAAAATTTGTAAGAATCTGAAAACACAATTCTAATATTAACCATTTAGCCCCGTACAATTAACAAACACAAGATACAAGAGGAAACTCATCTCACTTATATTCTAGCATAACTTTAATGAAAATCACAGACTTTTTGTAAAGATTATTTTATATTTTCTTTCTGTAATCTAACTTTAAAATCTGTTTCACTTCATCCCACTACAGCCATATAAAATTAATTGAAGAAACTTTGTTTTCACTGTATTCCCTTATTGGCAGAAATAAAATAAGTTATATGTACTCTGAAAGCAACATTTTTTTCTCTCATAAATCTGATGTTTTTTCTCTCACCCATTATTGGCAGTGTTTTCCAGCTGGGAAAAGCCGATAAATCACTTCCTTACTTTGTAGTCTAACAGGAGATTAGAAAAAGACATTTTTGTTGTCCAGGGTTGAAGAGGTTAATCTCTACTCTTCTAAGAGGTACAGCTGTAGCTGATCAATTCTAGGCAGCAAAACTTTGAAACCTGCCAAAAACTGCTCACGTGGTAGAGTCAACAGCAAGAAAGAAAATTAATGAAGTCAATGAATGTCCTTCTGCAAAACATTTAAGCAAACAGTATATTTTTCTATTGTTTTTTTTAATGCCGCCCTCACAAACAGGACAGTATATTACAAGTTCTACAATTCAGACATCTTGATGTACAGAAACTTAACTTTGTTAATACCATCTGTTGCCCCTAAAAAAGCATTTTTCCTATATGTAAACATTAACCTGACATTCACAGAGGGAGGCTTTTAGTGCCCAGTTTTAGTGCCTAGAAGAGAACTGGGACGTGAAAGGGTTAATAGCATAATGAAGGCATGTTGGTGTAAGTGTGGCTCAACATAGTTTAATATGTCCTTGTACCTGGGATATTGGGAGCTTGAGAAACCTGAGTGACAGAATAGGGAGTACAGCATGACCACAACATTTTTTAAACAATAGTTCATGAGCATGATGACATAAAAAGATCACAGAAAGATACTTACATAGACTTTCATGCATTACTAAAAGATTTTTAAAATAGGACCCTTTCAGCAATGACGAGACTTGGTTTAAGGTGCCTGGCATCGAGCCCTGCAGCCCATTTTGTACTTATATGGCTTTGATGGTCTCCCAACGCAGGAAGCATAATCTTTTCCATTCTTCTTTTAGCTGATTATTATACATCTCCTTTACCCTTGTAAATGCTGACTGGCCAGAGTGAAAAAGTTAAGGGGAAAAACTCACTATCCATTTCTTCCTTTAGAACCACCAAAGTCAAATCTAGTCACTTTTAACTGACTAAGCGACCCCAAAATAAAATAAAGTTAACATTACCTTATAATAATCAAGGTCTCTTCACCTGTACATATTCCCTACCCATACAGTTTTTTTGTTTTTAATTGCTCTCGATCCCAAAATTTAACATTCTTCTCAACATTTGAGACTCCCAAGAGGTCACCTACGGTTCAGATGGTGTAATAAGGTGTAAAGGGCAGTACTTTATATACCTAGTCAGCATGGATAATTAATTTTATTAAGATCATTTATTTTATACAATTTCACATTTCAAAGTTTTTCTATTATTATTATATTATTTCTATTATTATTATTATTAGATACCTTTCTACCACAGTTTCAACTCATGATGTGCCAGGCATATCAATTCTTGGCAATGGGATGTTTATTGTCGTCAATAAGTTAATGAACTTTCAGTAAAATTAGGGAACTGGCTCAAATAAACACAGACATTTTGTTTTAAAAAACATACTCATTTTTTTAACCCATTCCATTTATGTTTCTTTAATAATCCCAACTCTTTCCAGGCTTCGTAATAACAAACAAGTCGTAAACAGGCAATTTTCTAGGTACACTATGTGACCAAAAGTATGTGGACATCTGACCATCACACCTATATGAGGTGTCAAAGGTTGGTTTTTATACCATTATGAATTGGCACTGCAACCGATGTGGAATACACATCTCATGTATTTAGTATGTCCTTTTTAGGTTCCAAGCCTTAATATCCCTTTTTTTACTCCCCTCCATGCTACACTTTTCTTGACTGCAACTCCCATGATGTGGGATTTGTAGCTGGTAACTGTAGATAGGGCTTTCAGTGGCAACAATAAATCTTTAGTACAAACAATAACTTTGTTGATTGCACCTACAATAATATTCAGCAACCATATTGTTGGCTGAACTTCAAAGGAATTATAGTTATAGACTGGGGTTATGGTGGCCTACACTACAGACTAACTGCTGCTTTCATTATATACAGTCAGTACTTGCTGAACACCATTACATTTATACAACGTCAGCAGATTCCGCAACGCTGTTACAACAGATTCTGTTAAATACTTTAAAATCAGACAAAAAGACAAACTGGAACAAAAGAAGAAGAGGGCCCTGCTCTCACGGGCTTACACTCTAGACTGGGGTAGTTGTGGCTAATCTTTACAACCCCAGCTATTGTTAACTGAAAACACATGTTGCGCAGGTACATGCTAGTCTTTTAGCTATTGCTGTCATGGTCATATATCTTATCCTTTTTGTGAGTGACTAACATTTGCTTCCCACCAGGAAAGCCTTCTTCCGAGCCAACAAGGGTAGGCAATAGGGATGAGGTATGGAGGCATTTGGAAAGGTGAAAGGTGGGAAGGATATTTTGCTCCCCACCTAGAAAAAATCCTGCGGATGCCCATGAATCTAGCCTGACGCTTGGCAGCTGATATTGCTTCCTGACGCAGTTTGGAGTGATTTTTACACAATAATTGCTTCAGCCCCGTTCTGTGAGTGTGTGGTCTACTGCTTCATGCCTAAATTGTCGTTACTTCTTGACGCTTCCACTTAACAAAAATAGTACATACAGTGTATCTGGCAGATTTAGCAGAGCAGAAATTTCATGAACTGCTTTGTGGCAAAGGTGGCATCCTGTGACAGTGCCAGATTTAAAATCACTGAGCTCTTCCGTACGACCTATTTCCACGGCTTATCTATAGAGATGGCTCCCTATGTACGTGATTTTATACACCTGTTAGAAGTGTTTGTGACTGAAACACCTAAACAAATTGATTAGAAGCGGTGTCCACATACTTCTGGTTACAGTATAGTGTATAAAAAGATTAGGCTCTTTTTATCATGCAAACATTTAGTATAATTGAAGCAAAATTGTCTAGGACATCCCAAATAATACCAAACACAAATAAAATTATGTAGGGAACATCTTGTGGCAAATGGGGCAGTGGCTTTTAAATAACTGAATACAGGGAAAAAGAGTAACACAAAAAAATACCAATTAAGGGATAACAGAAAACATATTTATATCTAATACATTGCATGCTCACAAAGGGAAGGGCTCTCTTCTCATTTTGTACTAAAAATAATAATTTAATGACCACAGAATTTTAGAAAACAATTTTGCCCCTTATTTGTAGAACATGCTGAAAACTGAACATGGTGAGGATAGATTTAATTGGCAGCATTAAAAAGGCATTAAGGGGCATTCCTATTATAGGGCCTTCTGGTAGACTTATTTTTACTAACTCACAATTAACTAATGCAAATAAGAGAGGGGTCCTGTGCAATCAAACATGCAATTCAGGAGAGAGCTAATTTGCCTGCCATTCTACAGACTGCGATTAAAAATCCCATTATTGTAAACTTCCTGCAGAAATTAAGCTAATGCTAAAAATTGATGACATGATTACAACTGTAATGATGAGGGTGTAACCATGATAAAATGAAAGAAAAATATTGACAAATTATGAACATAGTTAACTGGATTCATAGTTAGGTGGTAAGGTAGCATGGTCATATTGACGCCTTCCCAGATAGAGTATACTAAACCATTCTGTTCTCAATTTTATTTATACATACAGGGTGATTTCAGATGAACTAAAGCATTCTATTTTCAATGTTACTTACAGAAACTGGTCCTGTCCCATTGTGTTATTAAAGAAATAACTAATATTGAAATTAAACATATAAACCTAACCTGGTGTAGACATTTTTGGGGCAACAAATTACATTCCCTGCCCAATCGGTTAGGATGAAAATCTGGGGGAATTTTTAGTTTGCCTGGTGCCTATATTCACTCTCTCACACTCTTATTCTCATTTCTCTCTCTCTCTCTCTCTCTCTCTCTCTCTCTCTCTCTCTCTCTCTCTCTCTCTCTCTCTCACACACACACACTCTTTAACCCCTTAATGACAATGGGCGGTCCCTAAACCCATTGAAAACAATGCATGTATGGGCTTTGTCATTAAAGGGTTAAATGTTTCCCTACATTCTCTCTCGACCACTTCAGCTTCCACATATTGTTATTCATCTTTTGTCTTCTGCCTTCTGCCCTTCATCTTTTCTCTTCTCTGTTCTGTCTTTGTCCACATCTCTGTGATCATTACCTGGCTGAACTTTCTAAGGTGACCATCTGCCAAAATTGGAGTAGTGGGGGAGAGGACATCACCAAAAGCACCGCCATTTTTGGTGGAGGTTCACACCAGAGAGATGCGGAAAAAGATAAAAGATAAGGGAAAGAAGATAAAAAAACAAAGTAAAATAGAGGAGGTGAAGACAAGCTGATGTGGAAGTGGTCAGCGGAAATGATCGACACAAAAAGGGAAATAAACATTTGAAGAGTGTGAGAGACTGAACAAGAATGAGAGTGTGAGTGAAAGGGCCCACAAATTTAGGACAAAAATGCTGAGCTTTTTTGCTACATTTTCATCTGCTTTGTGGGGGTCTTTTCCAAAACGTGGTAAAGACCCCCACAGTGGTAAAGACCCTGTGCAATTTGCACGGATCCAAATGCACAAGGCTAGTTATAACCTTGGGAAGGATTATAATATAGCTTGGGAAGAGCCCAGCTATACCCCAATTCCCAGAATATATCTTATTCAGAAATATCATACTGGAGGCATGGAGCTTATCCCAATGAAAATTTACATGACTGAAATACAAGTCTATTTTGATAACATTCAAAATCCTTAAAAACACTTTCATAAATGTTGCGGTAGTTGTATAGGTAACCCCTATGGTTAAAGTGCTGAAATATTATTTTGTCCGATTTAACTAATGCCTTTCCTACTGTGATGAAAATTGAATTAAAAAATGTACAGTGAAAGTGCTAGATATTTATAATTTTAAAAGTCTAAATAATAGAACATTTTTAACCAAATATATTTGTTCACTAATGCTTTTCAGTTCCTTCATTTAGTCTCAATAAATTATACCACAGTATATAATACAATGCAGTATTTTATTATAGAAGTCAAATGCATTAAATCACTGTTCACTCCAATATTATAATATTGCCATATGTATATCATTTATTTTTGAGAAAATACAACTAACAAGTTAAAATTAAATAAAGGAAGCACTGTTCCATAACATAAAGTATTTTCAAGAATATGAGAAAGGGACTTAATATACAAAATGTATATTTTTGTAGTATACTCCTTGCGCAGTAATGGAAAGAAAAAAAAATGGTGTCAATTAGCTGAGTGAGATCTCCAAAGGTGCTGTGTTATGTTCACACTAAAACTGCGGATAGTACACAAAGGATAGCTGAAAATAAAGCAAAATATGTGAAAAGTCCCTGTTATCACATGTAAGTTGTGAAAAAAGCTCTGTCAAAGTGCAGTTCTATGTGATTTAAGGCATTGTATTAATAGTATTATGATGTAACAAACATCCTATTAATAGCTTTATTCATACAATATAAAATGAACCAACTTATTGGATATGAAGTAGATACCATTCTTTAACTATAATTGTAAACTTAATAAAAGCCTGTCTATGTGTTCCTTTCCAATTAAGACTTTCTATTTAGCAGAAAACCAGTAAAATGAAAACAAAGTGTCAAAGAAAGGGTCTCAAGTGTGTTTTAATCAAGAATTAACTGGAGTGATAAGTTACGATCACAAAAATACAATTCATCCAAGCATTTAACAGTATATTTTTCTGAAAGGTAATTAAGTAATGTAGTAAGAGGAAAAAAGGAGAACATTTAGAAATACTCTGCTTAAACATTTTCAACTTTGCACGCGCGCCTATACACAGTTGAAGGAGCTGGTTCTGGGAGGACGGAGGCTGCGGCGTGGGAGACAGTACCCGCTATCGGCGGGTACTCAGGTGAGTTACTGCGGCGAGGATTCTCTCGCCGCGGACCCTGACAGGCTTCCTGCCATGTGCCCTGCCTGAGGGTCTCTGGTGCCACCCCAGACTGGCTAGTCTTTCCAACAGCCTGTATCCTGTGTGTGATTTGTTCTGCTTTTGAAACCAGTTCTTGATCAGGTAGCATTCTTCCATATAGTTTATTCTAATATACACCAGCCTTGTGTGTGTCTTTAGTCTCTTGTCTATACTTACCCCTCTGTCGCTATGCTTCCCAGGGTATGGACAGAGCCTCAGATATCGCTTTCAATAAAGCTCCTACCTGACCTGCTTACCCGAGCCCTGACAGGATTGCACAGTCTGACCATCCTAATTTCTATGGAAGCAGGAAGGTTTGTTTTTCACCCATGGCTTCTCCATTTTGCCTTTATTTTTATTGAATACATCATTCATTCAGTTAAAATGTTGCTGAAATCCTACAATCTTAAAGGAAAAAAACATCAGAGAGTTACAAAATGAACTACAGAGAAGTTTTTTTTTTTTTTTTTTTTTTTTTTAAAAGCACATATTGCAACACTTTTTTAATCATCTGGCTGCTAGCATGTGTTTATAGAGCCAATGAATACTTTTGCTCTTGCCATGACTTAAACAGAAGTAACTCCCTATTTATTATTTTTTGTTTTTATAGAGCCAACAGTTTACACAGTGCTTGTAGCAATACATTTATTCAAAGTGTATGACAAAACTAGAATTGATAGACTAAGACAAACTGATACATTAGATGAAGAGGATCCTTCTCACAAGATTACAAATTTTTTAAAACATGTACAATAGTATAAAGAACATGTTTTACTTTATTCATTTTTCAATGAGTAGTAAATATGCATTTAGCAAAATGAAGATAAATATAGATTTGCATTAATTATCCATACATTTTATCATGAGCCTGAAGATTTCATATATATTGTATTGTCTGTTCTTTCTTTTTTTGGCATTGTGTGACACATGGCTGAAACAAGTGGAGGAAACTGAGAATCCCACAAGGGTGTTTGATGATACAAACACAGACTAATTTAGTCAGGCATACATATGAACACATTAAATGTGTCAAATTTTAACATTGTAACTCCCAGGAAGCAGAACAAAATGGTTTATAGTTATAAAATCCATCTGTGTTTGTGTTTCCAAATGTAATTCAAATTAATCTTCCAGGACTCTAATGTATTTTACAGTGGATTAAGATGCAACATTTCCTTAACCTGTCAAATTTTCAAATGTAACATTAGAGATGATTATTACAACTAGGGACATTATTCAAAGGATATGATAGGTATACAATCATATACTAAGCTTTACTTAGCATTTTCAACATTAGTGTCCAGCACACTGAAACCAGTGCAATTATTTCAAATGATTCAATTAATCTCATGCTGTTTATGATTTTTATTGATTGGAATATAATGGCATTGGAAGCATTTCTAAATTTGATTAGTTTTCGTCATTTGGACACTTTGTGCTTCATTTTTTGAGGAAAAGCTAATTTTTGCAAATACATTTCTTTATTGACATGTTTTTTCTATGTTCGATATTTCTGTAGACAGACATATAAATTAAAATCCATTTAACTCGTGTTTTCAAAATACTGTATAGATATTTTCATTTTTAAAGCAGAATAAAATAGTTTTCAAAAAACACAGAGAATACAAAAATGGTTTTACATGGAGTAAAAA
This sequence comes from Spea bombifrons, assembly GCF_027358695.1. Taxonomy (NCBI): domain Eukaryota; kingdom Metazoa; phylum Chordata; class Amphibia; order Anura; family Pelobatidae; genus Spea; species Spea bombifrons. The sequence continues at coordinate 18,690,042 of NC_071087.1, read as the reverse complement.
TGTATACAAAATTGTATTTTGATTGGTAAGCAAATATGATTATTCCTGAAACATACAGGTTACACTGTTTCAGCCAAATATTTGTGACTAGTCAACAACCTTAGCGGTATAATTGATCCCTCCAAAGAATCAAACAGCATTGGTCTTTTTAACTTCACTTATAAGGTGCCTAAAAAATTGATGTCCTTTTTTTAATTTAAGTTTTATGATATAGTCTATAACCCAATAAGGAAACTCAAATAATAAAACAACAGAAGTGAAAGTATACAACTGGTTTGGCCAAGGTATGATGGTACATTAAAGTACTTTAAGAATACCAGTTGATATAGCCAAATACACATCCAGAAATGAAAACAACAAATATATAGTTAATTCAGCTTGTCAGGCACTAAAAGAGTTAGGTCAACAGAAACCATTATTCATTTGCTTTATCTAGTCTATCTCACTAGGAAAAATAGTTTAAAAAAAACATTATTCCGAGCATCTCCTGGACATAACCTGGCAGCGCCGTCATATTGCCCTCAGTTCACGTGGGAGCAAAACGATGGTACTTGCAGTGACGTCCTCTCTTCTGACTGGATGACTGGGGAGATTACGTCACCTCAAGTGCGGCCGTATTGCCCTCAGTTCAACTGAGAGTAAATGTGGGCAGTGGGCAACACATTTTGTTCCCGAATAAAAAATGCCCCCCAAATTTTCGGCCAAACATGTCTACTATTTAGCTCATCTAGTCTGCCTGTTTTTCCTGATGTAAAGATTCAGTAGTTAGATTCAGGATAGCCACATGCCTACCCCATGTCTCTGTCACTTCTCTTGGGAGGTTGTTCTACTTTTCTATCCCCTCAATAGTAAGTAAAACGTTATATTGTTTCATTGTTAAAAATTAAGTATTAAAAATAATTTTAATATATTTGAATTGCATGTTAATAAAAAATAAGGTCCTTTTGCAATGAAAAGTGCAAATTTGCACTATTTTGTATGACTGCAATGATAACTGATCTCATAACAGGGAACACATTAGTTATGTAAAGAACTATGCTCAACTCTGGAGGCCATATCTTCAGAACAACATAAATAAGTTAGTACCATATGTATTTGTGTATAGGCCTTAAATACTTTATGATGTGTCAACATATTACATAACAATAATTTGCTCAGCAAGATGAAATGTAAGAGATAACATGTAAGTTTCCTATTGTTTCTGGCTTTAATATTCATGCTATGTATATTTGATTATTTACTCATATATAAAAAGCTATTAGAAATGTATTAATTTAATTTATTTGACTTAGCAAGAGTGTCATACGATACACAATTTATGTTGGCCTCTTATTGATTATGTTCATGAGAAAGTATACAAGCAAGATTAAAACCCATTTTTACATGTTCAGTTATGCTTCCACATCAATCCTACTATTCACATGATATAATGATAGATAGATAGATAGATAGATAGATAGATAGATAGATAGATAGATAGATAGATAGATAGATAGATAGATAGATAGACAGACAGATAGATAGATAGACAGATAGATAGATAGATAGATAGATAGATAGATAGATAGATAGATAGATAGATAGATAGATAGATAGATAGATAGAGCCAAAAATGTGTTTTGCTTTAGTAGGTTGCAAGGTAATCAAAATAGTGGTGGATTTAAATGTTAAACTCATCTTTACACATCTAACCTACAGACATATAATTTTGTAGCATAGCTACAGAGGCCATACCAGATTTAATAAAATACATTATTATTATTTATTAATTAACTTTACAGCTTAAAACAATTATGTGCCACAAGATTATTTAAAGAAAAATAAAACATTGGATAATGTTATCATATGTTTCTAATAATAACAAAACTATAACAAGAAGTTTATATTTTACATGCTCAGCAGGGTTCTGACATTAATATACACTTCCATTATTAAATACTTTTTTGGGAGGACACAGCCATACTCTGTATTTACAAACAAAGAAAAAAAAAAGATTTGAAGACCAGCCGGTGCATAAGTGAACTGTGTTGTTAAGGCAACTAATAATGTTCTAAAAATATTTTACATAAAAGGACATCACCTCACGTACTGCTTGAAGTAGTCATGGAAACTGAAATAAAAAAGCAATACAAAAGTAGGGTTGTAGACATTTGCTTTTGAATGATATAGCGTAGATCCTACATCAAATTACATTTTTTAATTTTATATCATTCTTACTTTTTATATTGTTTTTCTTCAGTAGAACTCACAGTTCAGACTAGCAAAGTGTTATGCTAATAGGCTTAATTGTTCTCCCTATTGGAAAGTTATTAGGGAAACATTAATATTTCATTAATCTTATTTTGTCAGGTATTGGAACAAAAAATGAAGTTTTGGCACGGCTCTACCCTAATTGCAATGTGTAACATCAATCAAACTACAAGCACAGAGGAACTATTCTTAAACTGATATATGTAGTCACGAAAAGCAATTATTTCATATAAGCTTATTTTAAGAAAAATAAATTCTAATAAGTTACTTCTAATACGTGGAAAATCAAACTGGTATTTGGTCTTTAAATATCTAAGAATCAACACAAGTGTCTGCACACCCAAATAATAAGTGAGTAAATTATATGTGCAACACAAAAATAATATGTATAAAGATACCCTTCCAGCGAGAGGGCCACACATCCAAAAGGAATTTAAAGGGCATAAATATGCCCATACATAGAGTGTGATGATTAGGAGTTTCTTTATCCCACACTGGTACTTGTAGAATAATATTCCTTATTCTTTAAACCCGTGCTAGGCTTATACCATTTTAGATAAATTTAGTCATTACAAGGGGAAAAGCTTGATGAGGTAACTGAAAAGAAATATACACTCTGTATAAAACAGAGCTTTCCAAACTACCTAAGCCAGACAATATGGCAATGGGACAATTTTAGACTTATTTAATTCACAGAAAGGTCTTATCTGGAGCTGTCTCCACAAGTGCCTCCCATGTAATGCTTTAAAATACTGACAAGGACGTCTACCAAACGCAGCTTGCACTAGAGGAAACTGTTTTGATGATAGGAATTGCGAATATGCACAAGATCTTTAAAAGAAACGTGGTATAATGTTAAAGTGGTTTACAGGCTTTAGGAAGCTGCATCTATTCTGACAGTGTATTTTGATAGGCTTTGTTGAGATCCCTGGAAAATAAATTCAAAGACTCTGGTAAGAGGAAGTGGGTGCTGTAGAAGAAGCTTGTGTGTTTGTCACTGGCTTAGGAACATCAAAATAGAAAAATGCTCCAGGCAACTTGATAAAGACCTCATCGTGAGGTCGAAACGTTGTTGTCCTTCTCCTTCAATAAATGTGCCTGATGGAACCCTTGAGTGCCTGGAGCCTTTTTCTATTTTGATTTACTGGGGAGCTGGCCCTTCCTGGCACAGCTAAGCACCTGAGTTCCTGTGGGGTGTGTGTGCAGATTCCTGATTCTGGTGACTGGCTTAGGAACATGTCATGATCTGAGACTGTCACAGGTTTGTCCTCAGCTTGTTAAGAGACTACTCCATCATTGACCGTCTTGAGGAGGAGAATTAATCCCCAGTCCTTACTTTGCTGATCCCCCTAGCCCTTGGACTTTTGTCACCCCCCCCAACCTCTCACCCAATCATTAGTTGTTATTCCTGCCACAAGGCCACCCTGGAAACTGTTATTTTGTCTTACTATGATTACTGTTGCTTCTTTGTACTTTGCATGACTGACTTTTTTCAAGCATATGTTAATGACAGTATACAGATGTTATTGTTGCATTTCTGCTTAAACTGCTCTTGGGTAGACGTTTCTACCCAAGAAGAACAAAGTAAGACATCAGCACACTCCTGGCAAATACTATTTAAAAGCATAATATTGCAAACATAGGAGAACAGATAGATATTATACACCCTTCCATGGCAAATGACTCCTGTCTTCACACCCACAGGACTATATATATAGCAAAATAATATTCATAATGGGTAGCACAGGACCTAAAAACCATAAAAATCAAGGCAGAAGGACTGGGGATTCCATCAGATTATATGGCCATATACAGTATTGCGTAGCCCACCACTTTTGTCGTGTCTGCATGGCAGTATTGCTTACCAAGGAGCTGAATCAGTTGGTTGCAGGCTGTACTTCCTTTAACCCTTTGACACTATCATGCAGTATAAAGCTCTCTATGGACACCACTAATGAAGCACCTATGTGGTAGGTGGGGTGCTTAACCCTTAGGTTTAGTCCAGACATGCAAATATGCACAAAATTATTTAGAAAGGGAAGCACACACCCCAAAAAGCATCCACATTCCGATTCTGGGATGCTGCTGAAATGACCAACATGTACCACAACAAAGTAAGAGATCAGCACAAAAAAGTACCTATCTGAGGCATAAATATCATGATTCTTTTACACAACATGGCCATATATATATATATATATATATATATATATATATATATATATATATATATATATATATATATATTGCTTAGCCCTCCACTACATAAAATAACCCCAATGTTGTCAAATTCTATCTAATTTTAAGTTCCTATATTGCTTACCAAAGAGCTGATTCAGTGTGACACCAGTAATGAGGTACCTGTGTGGTAGGTGGGTTGCTCAACCCTATAGTTTGGTCAGAGCCTGTAAAAAAGAAATCAGAAAGATAAGCAGCTAGACTTGCACATTTGATGTCTTACACACTTGTTTTTTAATGAAAATTACCTGTTTCGTGCATTCATATGAATCTCCAATAACTAGGGCAATTCCCGATGAAACCATTTAAAATGAATTTAAAAAGTCTAAAAATTCCGTTAGGATTCGTCCATTTGTCACGCGTACCCACCATTACGAGCCACTTTGACACTATTACCTTTATTACATTTACCATTGCTCATATGCAATATTGCAAGTTAATTAATAAAATAATAATAGTTTTTTTATTGCAGGAAAATTACTGACATGGAATGTGTTCTTCAAGATGTTAAAGTATTTTTTAGAATCAAGACATGTGTTTCGGAGGAGTTTAACTTAATAATATATCGATTAATGTTGATAAAGTATGCATTAGACATGTGTAAATGGGTCAAAAATCATTTGGACAAATTTGTCAGTTCATTTTTGGCCTATTCATTTTCGGGCAACAAACTTTGTTCCCTGCCCATCCAGTTCAGAGGAAAATTCAGGGGCATTTTTAATTCAGGAACGGAATTCATTGCCTGGTGCCCACATTACACCCACTCTCTCACAGTCTTTCTTACTCAGGCTCTCCCTTCTCCCTTCTTTGCCGACTACTTCCACTTCTGCCGACCACCTCCACTTCCTCATATTCTTATTCTATCTTTTATCTGCTCCCTTCTCTTCTATCTTTAATCTCTTTAATCTGCGATATTCAGTCTTCTGATCCGCCAAAAATTCTGCTCTTCTGCAATTGGGGAAAGGACGTCCAATGCTAAAATGTTGAATAGGACATCACCACAAGCAGCGCAATTTGGGCGGAAGTTCACCTTAGCGCAGAATTGCAATACTTTTGGTGATATCATCTTCACTGATAGGGGAGAGGACGTCACTGAAAGTGCCACCATTTTGTTATGTCGGTGGAGGTGGGGAACCAGATAGGAGAAGGGAGAAGATAAAATATATAAAGAACTAGTCGGCAAAGACAGTAGAGAAACATTTCAAGAGCGTGAGAGAGTAAACGAGAATGACAGTGTGAATGTGAGTGAATGTTGGCCCAAGTATTTCAGATGAACATTCTCATCATTTTACTTTGTTTACTTCCAATTCGTGGGGGATCTGGCCTTGTTTTTGTAGCTTTGTACAAATAGCTACATTTACCAAAATTCTGTAAATTTGCAATTCATATGAATCCGAATTCACAAGTCTAGTATGCATCAAATTTGGAAGAGGTATTATAGGGCTAGCTGTGGCCAGTAGGACATTGTCTGCAAACAATATCAAATTTACCTATCTAGGCTTGGTTGGAAACCCCTGCATGTTTGAATTACACTCACTGAACACTTTATTAGGTAAACCTTGCTAGTACCGGGTTGGACCCCCTTTGGCCTTCAGAACTGCCCTCGTTTTTGTGGCATACTTTCTACAAGGTGCTGGAAACATTCCGCAGAGATTTTTGTCTATATGGATATGATGGCATCACACAGTTACTGCAGATTTGTCGGCTGCACATGCATGATGTGAATCTCCCTGTCACGTTCTGCCCAGGCTGCGGAGCTACATATCTGTCTTGTTTCAGTTTCCCTGTTTTGCTTCGATCCATTCCTGGATTTCCTTTTGCTCTGTTCTGATCTTCCATTCCTTGCTTCTGCTTCAGCTCTTTGCTTCAGCTCTGTTTCCTTTATAAGGTGTGCCCCACCTGTGTGTTCTGTTTGTCTCAGTCTTCAGTCTAAAGGTATGTCTCAGTGCTATGTGTTTGGTTTACATGTTTGGTTTGTTTCGTACCACTGTCAGCAGGGATTAGCGTTAGGACCCACCGTCATTGGAGTACTTTGGCGTAGTGGTGGGCTAAGCATACTTTGGCCATAAGATGTGACGGAATCTCCAATAGTTATCATACAGTCCTAGGCTGTATTTATGTGTGTCAGCCTGTCCTGTATCCCCGGCAGCGGGGTGTCCTGTCTTGTATCCCCGGCAGCTGGTGTCCTGTCTTGTTCCCTGTTGTGCCCTGTATTATGTATATCTTGTCTGGTTATGTTTATTCATTGTTTTGTTCACTATTGTGTTCTGTAACATATATATATCTTGTCTGGTTATGTTTTGTGCCTGGTCTCCCTGTCCCTTGCTTGTTATGTGTCTGCTATATTTCTCTGCTTAGCTTCCATACTCCCAGCCTACAGCATCCTGCACGTGATTCTAGTGATATGTTTCATGCCTGCTCCAGGGTGCCTCTAGGATATCACTTCGTTTCCTTTTGGACTACATCCGCTGCTATATCAGGGCACTGGTGTTTGGCTGCACAACCCTAGATACTCAACACCCAGGTGAGTGCGGTCACCCTGCAACCAGGCCCTGTCCTACTCCACTACTGCACTGTGACTCATGCACACAATCTTTGGGCGCGCTGGGTCCTTTCAGTCATCTGTTTGGACCCAGTTCGTGACACTCCCATTCCACCACATCCCAAAGGTGCTCTATTGGATTGAGATCTGGTAACTGTTGAGGCCATTGGAGTACAGCGAACACATTGTCATGTTTAAGAAACAGTTTGAGATGATGTGAGCTTCGTGTCATGGTGCATTATCCTGCTGCAAGTAGCCATCATATGATGGGTACACTGTGGTCATAAAGGGATGGACATGGTCAGCAACAATACTCAGGTAGGCTGTTGTGTTTAAACAAAGCTTAATTGGTACTAAGGGGCCTAAAGTGTGCCAAGAAAATTTCACCACCACCACCAGCCTGTATCCTGCATACCATGGTTGTAAGTGGTTATTTGAGTAACTGTTTCCCTTCTGTCATCTTGAACCAGTCTGCCCATTCTCCTCTGACTTCTGACATCAATAAGGCATTTTCATCCACACAACTGCTGCTCACTGGATTTTTTTTCTCTTTTTCTGACCATTCTCTGTAAACCCTAGAGATGTTTGTGCATGAAAATCCCAGTAGATCAGCAGTTTCTGAAATACTCAGAGCAGCCCGTCTGACATCAACAACCATGGGGGGACCAAATAAAGTGGTCAGTGAGTGTAGATCTAATGGAAATAGCTAGAGGTTCCAGAGCAAGTGCAAAAATCATGGGTGATAGTAGGCATCCCTGCCTTGTACCATAAATGATGATTAACACTTTTAAATGGAAACCTGAAGACAGCACTTTAGCAACACATTACTGTTCCTACAAAAAAAACTTGGGAAGACCAAATTTGTTTAAAACTTTTTCCATATATGTGGAATATATTGGTGTGCTGTGCAATCACCAATATCCTTAACTTCTTTTAGTGGTCCACGGTCTATAATGGGAAATACAGCTTCTAGGCACCACACAAGTCACGGAGGCTTCTGTGACAGTCATCATCACTACAAAGCCACCACTAAGCCCCTTTTTCTTTGCCTCCCGCAGCACCCCCAAACAATGGGACACTAGTCATTTGCCTATTTTGCCACAATGTTGACACCAACAAGCTACAGAAAACCTAGTGCCTTAAGATATTATAATTATGAATGTACCTGACCATTTGCCAATTCTTAATATTACAGTGAAGGAAAAAGATATTCGATCCCCTGCTGATTTTGTACATTTGCCCAATGACAAAAACATGATCAATCTATAATTTTAATGGTAGGCTTATTTGAACTGTGAGAGACAAAACAATAAAAAATCCAGAATAAGTTATACATTGATTTGCATTTTACGTTTTTGGGTCAATATCATGTCTTTGTCAGCGGGCAAACGACAAAATTAGCAGGGGGATCAAATCATTTTTTCCTTCGCTGTACCTGAAACAATAATAATAATGTAACTTACTAATTTTTGTAGACATGCTTTTTATTGTACATTGTGTATATTTTCATTTTTGCACAAATATCCACAAGGACAGCATTTTGGATTATGGGATTCAGTGAAATCACTTGAATTAAAGTACAAAGTCAACAGTAAATCAAATGTGCATTATCTCTGAGTACGTTTCCAAAGGCCTGCCAACTTTATGCATTTGAGAATAAAATTATCTTAGCCTTATATTTTTTAAGGCTGAATCTAAACTACGTTTGACCTATTTTAAACAAAAATGTTTGTTTTTTGACATGCCATTTGGCAGATCTGCCTTGTTTTCTGAATTCTAATGTACATTTAAAATGGATTTGCTTTTTAATTGCCATTTTAAGTTGTGATCTAAACTGCCTACTAATAGTTACTTTACTTTATGTGAGAAGTTGTTTTAAGTAATGAAAAAATTGAGTTCATGAAGGTTACAGTAGTCATGGAAACAGAAGCTCTTTATCTAAAATTGCAAAAAAACAAAGTAAAACCATTGAAGAGCACTGGTGCTCATATTGCCCTAGGTATGACCTTAGCTTTGCAGAAAATTGCCCGATCTCCAGATAAATGAGTTATGATTTTTTTAAGAAGGTTTAATACTAATCTTGCTCAGTAGCATCTAACAGTAAGAACTCTGCAAGCATTCATTTAACAAGGATTTAACAAAAAAATGCATACATACACAGTATGTATACATAGTATACGGTATACAGAAATATGTCTCAAAAGTATTTTAGCATATGCGTAATGCCCATTTGTATGTTGATGTTTACAAAATATATGGTGTTAATTTTCATGAAACAAGTTGAATATTAATGTTTACCAATATAAACCATAGATTCCATTCCAGTCTTTCTATGGGTAATGGGGCATTACTGTAATACCATATGCAGTTTATAAGGGTTCTGCATCAGGGCCAGACTAGTAATCACGAGGGGGCCTTTGCCCTGCGGCCACCTGATGACCTAGGTGTGGTCGATGCCTGGATATGCGTAGCCACATGCTACGTTTTTATGCTCTCGGAGTACTTGGTGTGCCAGATGGCCAGTCTGAGCCTTTTCTGCACTGTGAGAATCAGATGAAGGAAGTGTTATCACCAACAAATGTGGAGCCCTGTTCTCCAGCAACACATGATCTAATCAGAGGTTTGCATAACTGTTGTAGCTTCGATTTTCCGGGCTAGGCTTATCTCCCCATTAACCCCAATAAGAATACCACATACCATTGAATATGGATAAGAAAGGGCCAATTTTATTAATTAGATTCATTGTCACGCCAAAACCTGAAACAATAAACATAGGTGCGTTAACAAGGACAATGACTCAAAACACAAACATGTAAATATATACAATAAACACTATGAACACACCAAGCTTGCCAAGTAATCCAGGTGCCATAACTAAATACCACTTAAGGAAGGGGCATACCCGGATGCCCCAACCCTGACCTGAGGTTCCCAGCACTGACAGCCAAGAACCTCCCATCAGATGTTACCAACCATTCACTTACCACCACATTAACCCCCTGGATACCTGGCAAGCTGCCGCCCCACAGACTGTGACAAAACGACACAAACCAAAAAACAAAATAAAAGGGAGGGAGGGTGGTTCACGCAACCAGGTAAGCTAACCACAAGAATGGTTCCTGAGCCCGGGAAAGTAGTCACTTATATAATCTTCCCCAAACTCCACCCCCAAAATTCCCGCCAAAAAGCCTGCCCCTCCTCCGCACAACAGTCAGGGCCCACTATAGCCCATGCTGGCCCCCCCATGGGCATCAGCACAGGGTACAAGGGTGTATGTTAGGCAGTGTCTCCTTACTTGTTAAGTGTGTTCCTCAGAAGGAAGCAACTGCAGCTTTTTCTCCATATATGAGTTAAGGTTCTAAGCCCCTCTGCAGCATTGGTCTTCACAGCTAGCCACTCACAATTGAGAAAGGGTGAAGCTTCAATACTAGGTGTATCCTGCAAAATGAAGACAATGACCAATTAAATTGAAACTGCTGTTTCATGCAGTCTGCTGAATATGTAGCCAAATGCTACATTAGAAACATAATTTTAGTTCTGCTGAATGTCCAAACTTTATATTCATATTACATATCAGATGCATGTACAAACTGAACAAAATAAGAGCACACGAGTGAAGTTATTGCTAAAAGTAACTGGTCCTTATTATATAATCTTTAGTAACATGACATTTTCCTCTGCAGATGTAGTTGATTTTCAGATAATGGGGTTAGTCAGGATTTTACCAGGAAAATTTTGAAAGCCGTTGAGCAGATGAGACGCGAGGTATGTTCCTTAGAATAACTGGAAATTCTCATGACCCTCAATGAGAGTCCTCATCCACAGGAAAGGAATCTTCTATATCATAACTCTTTGTGGCTTTGTGAAACAATAAATATTGTTTAAAAAATGGAACGTTTTATAAGATAAAAAATAAAGGAAATATTTTTTAAATAATTAGATATTTCAAGCATTAAGTATTTAGTAGTTATGTAATTATACTCCAGATATCTTTTGGGAAATTTTATATATATATATATATATATATATATATATATACAAACCAAAGGGAGCGGCTGCACACTCAGAGAATTTATTAATATACACAGGCTTTTATTTGCCCAGGTGCTCCAAAAATAGCCAGATATATGAAACCAAAGAAAAAATGGGCACTCACGGGTCTTTGCAGTAAAGTGCATTAAGCACAATTTTATTTCAACCAGCACAGCCAACGTTTCGGACCACCTCCGGTCCTTTCTCAAGGAGGTGGTCCAAAACGTTGGCTGTGCTGGTTGAAATAAAATTGTTCTTAATGCACTTTACTGCAAAGACCCGTGAGTGCCCATTTTTTCTTTGGTTTCATATATATATATATATATATATATATATATTATACATACTACTGTTCAAAACTTTGTTAGAAATAAATGTAAAAAAAAATGTAAAAAAAACAACACATTTTCTGACTTTTACCCCAAAAATCTTTTACTCATCCAAAAAAGCTAATGAAAAAACCTACTAAATATATTCTACTATTTGTCCTGAGTTTAGAAATACCCAATGTTTTTATGTTTTTTTTGCTTTTTTCTGTATGTTATGGAGCATTAAGTACAAGTAGTGTTTTGCAATTTCAAAACCATTTTTTCCAAATCTGGTAATTCTTCCCCCATGTGCCATTTCGGGTATCTTTGAAGCCGGCCAATGCAATTTACCCCATCAAATCATATATTTTTGAAAACTAGACACCCCAAGGTATTTCAAATGCTAGAATTTTAACTCTTTCCATGCACTCATTCTACCACCAGTCTTTGTCAAACTTTGTGGTAGTAATTTATTTTGTGTTTTTTATTGCTAAAATTGTTCTTCAGGTATGGATTTACAGCTCCTGGTATACAACACTTTCAAACAACACCCCAATATGTGTTCAGCAACATCTCCCGAGTACAGTCATTCCCCCCATGCATGGGTTTGTCGGGTTGTTTGGGAGGTAAAACACCACATTTAGGAAGTGCACATTTTTTAACTTGGAACTTTTACATCTGGTCATTCTGCCCCCATGTCCTAATAGAACCATCTTTGAAGCCAGCTAATTCAATTTACCCCATCATACCATATATGTTTGAAAACAAGACACTCCAAGGTATTTCAAATGCTAGTATTTTAACCCTTTCCATGCATGAGATTCTACCACCAGCCTTTGCCACACTTTGTGGTAGTATTTTTTTGGTATTTTTTGTTCACAAATTGTACTTTGGGTATAAATTTATAGCTCCAGGTATATGTCACTATCAAACAACACCCTAATATGTGTTCAACAACATCTCTCGAGTACAGTGATACCACCCATGCATGGGTCTGACTGCTGTTTGGGGTTAAAAGGCCACATTTTGGAAGTGCGCTTTTCGTTTCCTATTTTGGTCAGTCTGTGCCTATGCCCTATCTTTGAGCCCGGCCACTACAATTTACCCCATCAAACCATATATTTTTGAAAACTAGACACCCCAAGGTACTTAAAATGGTAGTATTTAACCCTTTCTATGCATCAGATTCTACCACCAGCCTTTGCCACACTTTGTGGTAGTATTTTTTGGTATTTTTTTCACACAAATTGTACTTTAGGTATAAATTTATAGCTCCAGGTATACATCACTATCAAACAACCCCCAATGTATGTTCAGGAACATCTCCCGAGTACAGTCATACCCCACATGTATGGGTTTGTCTGATGTTTGGGGTTAAAAGGCCCCATTTGGGAAGTGCGCTTCCCCCCCCCCATTTCGGTCAGTCTGTGCCTATGCCCTATCTTTGAGCCCGGCCACTCCAATTTACCCCATCAAACCATTCATTTTTTTAAATTAGACACCTCTTGGGTATTTGAAATGATTTTATTTCAATTTTTCCATGTCAGGATTTTTGGGAAGATACAGCCCTAATTTTAGCACTTGCTCATAATAATAAACTTTATTTTTTTATTTTATTTATTTTATTCTTTTTGGACTTTTTTTTTTACATTTTGCAGGAACTGGATAGTTCCTCTGATGCATAATAATTTTTAAATGTTACCATGTTTTTTTAAGCTTTTTTTATTTTTTATTTTAATATTTTACTAATCACATAGTGATTAGAAAGCTGGGCTCCATTGACTTGTATGGTTGAATGCAGTACCTGTATTCAACCTGCAAGTGGAGCCAGAGTTCTCTAGAGGGTCTGGAGACCATCTAGCGAACTTTTTCATCTTTATTTTTTTTTTTTTTCAGGACGGTCGCCATCTTGACGATGGTGAAGATCACCGGCAGCGGCGGCTGTGACCACTCTCCGGAGCGGTCACAGCCCGTCCTTGGGTAAGTGTTTGGTGTCGCTGGATGCCTCCTGATCGAGGCATTCCAGCGACACCATTGAAGTTTAGGAGGTGATCGTTGATCGCCTCCTAAACGCTTTTAAAACGGGCATCCGCCGCCATACAATGTATGGCGGATGTTGACGCCCCGGGGAGGGGCCAGACATGGCCCATGATGCCGATCTCGGTGTTGCTGAATGCCTCAACATCGAGGCATTACAGCAACACCTTTTAAGCTTAGAAAGTGATCGTTGGTCACTTTCTAAGCTTGTTTAAGTCTCATGACGTGTCAGGCACGTCATAGGTCGTTAAGTGACCATTTTGCATGACGTGCCTGACCCGGCAATGGACGTTAAGGGGTTAAGGACAATGGGCGGTCGCCAAAACCCATTGAAAACAATGTCTGGCATTGTAAAGGTTAACTAAAGCCTTATTTTTTTCTTCATGAGCTGTATATAACCTTTTGCACCCTGTCCTTGATTGTTTCCTGGGAAGTTTGCATTTGCTTATACTTAATAAGTAGCACCTCTTGAATGCTTAAAACTTGTACCCGCTTTGAATTGTGGCCATGTTTTATGGGAATGTTGCCAAAATTTCTAATCATATCAGATTAAATCATTGCATGGAAGTGGGCCAATAGTTAATTAAATAAACCTCGATTAGATTACCCATAAAGCAAGTAATGGTGCTAAAACAAGCTAATAACAGCTTGAGGGGACCAAATGACCCATCCTGTGCCCTCCTCTTTCTTTCCACCCCTGCTCTGTGAAAAAAAGTATAACAAAAATAAAAGAAGAGGAAAAAATCCCAATCTACCGTCCCTACCTCTACATCCCCTTTAGACTAGGTTTCCACTTGGTTTTTTTTTGCTAAAACCGCCTATAAAAACGCCAATAGCGCCACCTGGCGTTTTTTTAGTGAAAAAACGCTGTAGCCAGATTTTAGCTGTTCTTCAATAGGAAATCGCAAAATGCCATTTCCACTTGGCGTTTTTCTGTTTGGCGTTTTTTCAGTCCTCTGGCGTTTTTCTGCTTTTTTGGGCTCTGTGGCAGTTTTTCAAAATCGCAGCATGTTGACACTCTGGCCTTTTTTTGCAAGGAAATCTTGGCGTTTTTCTCCATTAGAAGTCTATGGGAGAGAAAAAACGCCATGAAAAAGCCATGTGGGTTTATTGCCTTGGCGTTTTTTATGGCGTTTTTTCCACAGTTACAATGCAGAGGATGGACCCAGTATCTGTGTGTCCTACGAGAAATAGGCTGAAAACAAACAGTTTCACACAAAACAAAGTCCTGGACTGGTTCATATTGAATTTTACACCATTTGGAACAAACATGCCATTACAAACAAACATACCCAACTGAATCCTGCGTGCCAAAAGCAACAGCAAACAATTTGCACCATCATTTGGGGTCAATCTTCCCAGAGGAGCAGACATTCAAAATAAAGCATGCCTTACAAACCACAGAAAAGAGACAAAAGGGTCTACCAAGTAAATGACATCAGGAGAGGGCAGATACTTGCCATTTATCCTAATCCCTTTTAGCTGGGTGAAACTTCTAACTTGTAAAGGCTGGAAAAACTGCCTAAGGTCAAAAAAAGCAATTTCCACAGAAACGCCAGAAAAAACTCCAGAAAAAACGCCAAAATGCAGGTAAATGCAGTGGCAGTTTTCTTGGCGTTTTTCCTGGCGTTTTTCATCAAGAAAAAAACGCGGGACAAAAACCCAAGTGGAAACCTAGCCTTATAGGAGTTGAGGTCCACCCAACAACAGTATTGTGCTGTACTTATAGAGAAAATCATAAAATGATAATGGTGACGCTTATCTGTTTAGTGTTTTCTTTTATTATAATTCATGAAAGGTTTACATTGAAAAACATTTATCAAAAACAGAAATATATTCCTCTTATGTGTGGTCTCATCAATTGAGAACAGTTACTTTTCTGTATGAGACAAAGTAGTAGTAACAAGGCTAATTCTATTACAAACACTACACATTTACACATTATTTCTGCATTATTAAACTTCATTTGGTATTGAAAGGGTTGAATTGTATTTTGTGGCTTAAACATCTCCACATATGTGCTAGATGCATGTTTCTATTTTTATGATACATAGGATTACATTAGTTAAGGTTGAACATTTCTAGCGTTTTTTTTTTTATATTCTAGAATGTACATGTCGTAGACATGCTTCTTTTCTTAGCATTCCATTAAATCCATCCCATTAGTAGAAATGATTTATTATTGATTTAAATGTAGCTTTTTTATGGTTCAGAGTACAGATTTTTAACAACCACAATTTTGAGTTTAGTTAAGGAGCTGCAACTCATGCATATTTTATGCATTTTCAGTCAGCATTTAAGGTTTAGGAAGATGTTGGGTATATGAGAGATATATAAGGAAAGGGGGCACAGAAAGATAACTATGTATCGCCTACTTTGCTGCCCTCTAGCAAGCGATTTGTAAAAAGCGATCACTTTGATCACTCTTCTCCCTGGTAGAAATCTTGCAATTGTACACTCAAGACTTTTGTTATTGATTAGATGTCTCACAATTACGCTTAAAGGCTAAGTCTTCAATTGGATAGAAGAGAAGCCTGCTGATTAGTCTGTGACCAATAAGCAGCTTCACAGTTAATTGCAAAGGCAGCAAATATGGTGGCTTTTATTATAGCAATCAATAATGCAGGATTAAGAGTTAAAGTGATAGGATGCTGGATAAAAAGACTGGCCCCTATCCCTATCAGCATTTCATTTTTATTAATTAAAATTTAAATATTCTAAAATAAAAAGTGTACCGCAGATACTATCCCGGAATACCAGAAGTTGTAGTCCATAAAAGCAGGTGCAAAAAGGGCACTTGTGAATAGATGCATTTTCTACCTAAAGTTGTTTTTTAGCATTATAGTAGAATTTAACTCATTATGTGTGCCTACCCTGCAATATTTTGTGTAGTCACCTACACAGGATACACTTGCAATGTACATGTACTCTATGTACAAACAAAGCTTGTTGAAAACTTTTAAGAAACATATTTCTTTTACTATGTGGGGTGGTATAATAGTATAGTAATTTTATCACTATAACATGTTATGCGATGCATAGTTCACACAAGGAATCTGTGGATGGCTTAAATTGCCATAAAAATATAGATTTTCCTTGTAAAATTTAAGGTGACTGCAACTATAACAGCTACTAACATTTCCAATTGGAAAATGTGTCTCAATCCCAATACCCAAAAGGTAAAAGGCTGTACATGTTAAAGAGTAAGCCAATACTGTATTATTTTAATTAGAGTTTACATAGTTTAGGACATATAACAGTGGTCAAGTTTACCTACTATTAAAATTAAAAGCTAAAACAATATTACTAGTATTAGTATTCATAAAACAGCTATTGGGATATGTAAAAAGTGACACCAATACTTTAATCTTGCTTTCTACAATTCACTTGATGTCTAATTACCACTAATTCAACAACAGTTTTCTTTATATTTAATATTATATTTTGGCTTGTTTATTTACTAACCATGCCGATTATCAGATGTATTGCTTCTTTTCAAACATGTTATGACTATTTTACAAGAACTTTAGTATATTAAATCAATCAATAAACATCTCATAAAATCCCAACATCTTGAGATCTGCTTTGCGTTCAATCATTTTTATTTTTCATTTTTCTTCACAAGATCTAATTATATTACAATATCCTTGACAGATCATATGAAACACACCCACATTTCAACTTTACTCAGATGAAACTTTTCTTTTTTTTAATATTATGGAAGCTAAACATAGAATGTGCCCATGTATCAAAGTCTGAGAGAGAAGAGCAATTTAGTTTTATTAAATTACTTTTGCGAACATTTTATGTCAATCAAGACTTAACTAAATTACTTGTAAGTCTAGACTACACAGCATGCATTTTACTGTAAATGTGAAGGTGACATGCTATGCTGTATTAATTGCATGATGTTTTAAAGTCTGATTCGATATGTCTAACTCATTCTGTTCAGAACAAGTATTTAAGCTTTAAGAAATAACCAATTCTTAATAAAGAATTATATAGGATATACAACAGTAGAAATCACTAGTTTATAGTCTGAAGCTGTCATTATACAGACGTATTGTGTAGGACTTGGAAACTAATTGTAACCTGTTTGACAACAGCATATGTGATGACACCAATGCAAAGATCTAATGCCCTAGAACAGGCAGTAATAACCAGTGAGTTAGGTAGTCATGGCTCCTAGATTTCTTAGATCTGACCTCTAACTTTTTGTGACTTTTTATATTGATCTCTATAAGTGTTATGTATTGGGGTACTATGTAGTCTGTTTTGCCAGTAGATGGCAGCATAATGGAAATGTGTACTTGTTCTGTTGTGTTAGGTCTCTTGTGTATATATCTTAATGTGTTGCATGTGGTTAATGGAGTAAAGAAAAGAAGTTATGTTGCACTGCTTGTCTGTGTTTGTGAGCAACATCTACATAACATTCAAATACACAAAAATAAGTATACATTAGACATATACAAACTGGCCCAAAACGATTGGGACAAACTTTTCGCTTTATTTTTGGCAAATAACATTCTCTGTCCATTTAGTTCGGATGAAATTTGGGGACATTTTAAATTCAGAAACAAAATTGTTGCCCGGTGCCCACATTCACTTACTCTCTCACACTCTCATTTTGGTTCACTCTCTCACACTAAGTGTGGGACAGGGATTAGTCTCTGCAGACCGCTGCTGCATTCACTTCTGCATATTCTTGTTCTTCATCTTATTTTATCTTCTCTCTTTCATCTTCTATCTTCTTCTGTGGACATAACTGTAAGGTCCCATGACACCAGCAGCTGCCGCCAGGATCTTCTGCCTCTGACGTAGACCACATGGTTTCTCGTACAAACAGGTGCACGTGTGCCCCCTTGCGACCAGTATCTGCTGTACGGAATCGCGTCTTAAAGAAACATGACCCTAATGCACCCCAAGCTTTCATTTCGGTAATGGGGAAGGAGATTCAATTGAAGGACTATTTAAACCTGGTTTTAATGCTATGTCAGTGCCCGTGTGTCAGGAACCTATTTTTCGCTGCCTGAACCATGGCTTTTTTATACCTGTGGCGTTTACATCTGCGACCACTAGTGGCCACCCTCCGCCCTCTGGAGCACTCAGAACTCAGGTGTGCCTTGTTACCTGGGTTGAGCCCTAGCAATACATCCAGCTGGGCCTTGTTACCTGGATTGCCCTGCCTTTATGAACCTGCCCTGCCCTTCAGTCAGGGCCTTTGTATTGAAGTCTATGGACCTTCCTGCTGTGGCTCTGCACCGGTACTGTTCCTGGTTCCCTGCTATTGTGTCTTTCCAAGTGGACTCCCTGCTATTGTGTCCTTCCAAGTGGACTCCCTGCTATTGTGTCTTTCCAAGTGGACTCCCTGCTATTGTGTCCTTCCAAGTGGACTCCCTGCTATTGTGTCCTTCCAAGTGGACTCCCTGCTATTGGGTCCTTCCAAGTGGACTCCCTGTTATTGTGTCCTTCCAAGTGGACTCCCTGCTTTTGTGCCTTTTGTACCCTTCCAAGTGGGCTGTGTGCCTTTTGTGCCCTTCTAAGAGGGCTCTCTGTCTGTCGCGCCCTTCCAAGTGGGCTCCCTGCCAAAAGACTTATTTCCGGTATTTATTTTGCCATACGTCCGGTTACTTGCTTAGACTATATTACCCTTATTTGCTGATCCTGTTATATACATAAAATACACTGCATTACCTGGATTTCTGTTGGTGGTGTCTTTGTTTGCATAATCATGCACCGTGGGTTACATACTGAACCCCAAGTATCACCTGCGCATGGGCTCCTACCCGACCTGATCACCCGAGTCCTGACACCGTGATAATGCCTTGTGCATTTGGTGGGGATTGTAATAAATGAATTGATTTTGATTCTAACCCTGGCTTGTTTAGCGTTCCTGTCTGTCTCCTGAGTTTGACCCGGCTAGTTATTAGGTTATTCCATCCTTGGTTATCCCTGACATTTGCTCTGTATACTGACTATGAAGTCCCTGCACTGCTAGTCTTCTTGTCATGACAATAACCTGGAGCGAATTTCAACCAAAATGACAGCTCTCCCGGTGACGTCCTCTCCCCAGATCCTCCAATCAGGCAAGATGACATCACAGATAACTTTAGGATAAAATTGTGACACTTTTGGTGACATCCTCTCCCCTGAACAAGGAGAGGACGTCACAAGAAGTGCCACCATTTTAGCTGAAGTTTGCGCCAGAGTGAGAATGTGAAGGAGCATAAGTAAAAGGGCTTTTTGCTTTGTTATTGTCCACTTAGTGGGGTCTGGCCTTGTATTCGTGGCTTCATACAATTGCAGAGTTTGCCAAAATGTGGTTGCAATTCGTACTAATCAGAATACACAAATCTAGTATACTCCTTCTAACAAATATTGAGCTGGCTCACAGATTTGTCTGTCTCACTCTTTTCCCAGTCCTGCACGAAATATGTTGCTTCCTAAATAAAAAATAAATACTGTATGTCATCGTCCGCTTAAACAATGGAGTTTCTACCTGTGCTATCTTTGTTTGACAGGCAGGCTGGAGCCATCTCTGACTACCTTGGGGCCCTCTATGACAGGTCATTCTGTCACAGAGAGGATTTAGGGAGAGGCTGTCCCGAGGCTCTGCCTTGTTTTGGAAGTAATCTGAGAGGCAAAAATAATGACGATGGATTTATGGAGAAAGAGAAACATTTCTGCACCTCAGTATTTCCGTTAATCTATCTGCATTATTCTGGCCTCTCTGAGTACTTGTACCTTTTGTCCCATTTAACTTTTTTTATTAAACAAAATCATAAAAGACATTTGGTGCTTTTACCATTTTCAGTATGTGTTTGCAAAAAATACACTTAAATCTACACATACCATATTTGCTCGATTATAAGACCATCCCCCAAAATCTGAATATTAATTTATGAAAAAAGAAAAAGCCTGAATATAAGATGACCCTATAGGAAAAAAGTTTTACCAGTAAATGTTAATTCATGTAAACTATGTGAACAATTTTTTTTAATAAAAGCTATGATTGAGAAAAATATTTTGTTTTTATTTCCTCTTTTTTTTCAACCTGCCCCCCCAGTTATGCACATCTGCCCCCTGGCTTGCCACTCTGCCCCAGAAATGCCTTATACCCCCTATATGTCACTGTGCCCCATGATATGCCTTTTAACCCTCTAAATGCCACTGTGCCCCATGATATGCCTTTTGACCCCCTATGTGCCACTCTGCCTCCAGAATTGCCTTATACCCCTATATGCCACTCTGGCATTTAGGGGGTTAAAAGGCATATTATGGGCCAGAGTGGCATATAGGGAGGTATAAGGCATTTCAGGAGGCAGAGTGGCGTATAGAGGGTTAAAAGGCATTTCTGGACGCAGAGTGGCATTAAGGGGGTTAAAAGGCATTTCACCGAGCACTCTGCCTGCAGAAATGCCTAATGTCCCCCATTTAACACTCCCTCCCCCTCCCTCCTCCAAACTTACCGGAGCTTTTGAGTGAGTCCACGGTGCGTAGTCCGGGCAGCATGTAGAGCTCTACGCGATTCGCGTAGACAACTTCCGCTGCAGCCGGGAGGAGGTGCGGTTAGCAGCGGGGGTTGTCTGCGTCCATCGCAGCCGGGGATGGTCTGCGCGATGGACTAAGCACCAGGCAGCGTGTAGAGCTCTACGCGAATCGAGTAGAGCTCTACACGCTGCCCGGACTAAGCACCGGGGACTCATAAGTACCGGTAAGTTGGGGGGGGACAGGTCTCATAGTCAGACCTAGTTGAGGTCTGATTATAAGACGACCCCGATTATAAGACGAGGGGTATTTTTCAGAGCATTTGTTCTGGAAAAAACCTCATCTTATAATCGAGCAAATACGGTATTCAATAAAAATGTGCC
The DNA here is from genome assembly GCF_027358695.1 of Spea bombifrons. Taxonomy (NCBI): domain Eukaryota; kingdom Metazoa; phylum Chordata; class Amphibia; order Anura; family Pelobatidae; genus Spea; species Spea bombifrons. Next base: position 18,668,764 of record NC_071087.1, on the reverse strand, counting down.
CAGAAGATTTATTGTATTAATTTATTTGAACCAACCTCATACAATCTGGTAGATAACAAAAATATGTAATTTGGGGGATTTTTTGTACTTAAAACTGTATATGTTGTACTATGATTCAAAATTCATCTCACATCAGCTGCCAATGAAAAGCTGAGCTCTTGCAGAAAAATTACTTATACTAATACTTTCCATGAAAACATTTCCTAGAGAAACGCGATTAAATCAAAGGACGCAAATGGGGAATGATATGGCCAGACATCTGGCATTCAAAGGGTTAAAACTATGGGATAATCAGAAGGCTAAAATTTTATTGTCTAGAGTAATTATTTTGCCCACTGGGTTTGCTCATTTGTAACAGGCAGTATGGTGCAATTTGGTTCTTTGCTGAATTTATTTGTTGGAGATCTAGAAGTTGACATCAAGACCAGCCAAACTCAATAGGGATCCAAGCAGCAACAGTATAACTTTGTATAATTTAGGCGAGTTTGCTCTTAAAGTAGAACCTTTAAAACATAAAACTTAGTAAATATAACTTTTTTTTGTGAACAGATCCTTTTTGTAAGAGTTAATTGGTATGTGACATTCTACGCTTGCTTCAGGTGCAGCTTTAGCCCTTATTAAAATAAAGAAAAATCTCATTATACATTATTACTATTTAATGTTGTAGCTTGACCACTGTAATGTAGTCCCATGGATATCAATAAATCTGTTTACTGGTGAACACAAATGCTTCTAAATATCCCTGCAGCCATGGCTACAGGTGCCTGTTTCCATGGTACAAGGGGGGGTTGACAGCTGAAAGCTTGAGAGTTTTGTGCTTTTGAACATAATTAAATTACCTTAGCTAACCTGTTTTAAACCCAAATTAACTACTGAGGCACTTGTGGATTGCTTGATGCTTATGTATAGGTGTTATATATATATATATATATATATATATATATATACACACCGTATTTGCTCGATTATAAGACAAGGATAAGGCAAATGCTCTGAAAACACCCCTCGTCTTATCATCGAGGTCGTCTTCTAATCAGACCTCAAAAAAATGTCTGCTGGGGCCATGCTGCTTACCATGCTTTGGCTACTAGCAGCAGGAGAACAGGAAGCTAATAGAGTCCACACATAACTCTACCTCCCCCCTCCTTCCTCTGGGGCCGGGGCCAGAGAAGTTGCTCGCACAGCCGGGCCCCTGCAGAAGTCTGCGAGTGGGAGATCTGCAGTTCAGGTAAGGGGGTGGTGGTGGGTTTTTGAGCTAGTATGTGTGATTAATGGAATGAATGAGTATTTAAATGTTTGTGAATGAGTGTGTGTGTGATAGCATGGATGTGTAAGGGGGGTGGGGGTGGTAGCATGGCATAGGGAGGCTGTAATCACACTACTATCATCCCCAGGTTCCAGCATGTACTGGCTGCCTTGGCTTGATAGGAGTGTGATTGCTGTTAGCAGAGATATATATATATATATATATATATATATATATATATATATATATATATATATATATACATATATACCTCCAGAAATGCATTTTAACCCCCTATATGCCACTCAGCCCCATGATCTGGCATATAGAGGTATAAGGCATATCATGGGACAGAGGGGCATATAGGGGTTAAAAGGCATATCATGGGGCACAGTGGCATATAGGAGGGTATAAGACATTTCTGGAGGCAGAGTGGCATATAGAGGGTTAAAAGGCACATCTTGGGGCAGAGTGGCAAACAGGGGGGTATAAGGCATTTCTGGGGGCAGAGTGGCAAGCCTGGGGGCAGATGTGCATAACTGGGAGGGCAGGTTGGCAAATAAAAGGAAATAAAAAAAATATATAATTTTCTCAATCATAGCTTTTATTAAATATGAGAAAATAGTTTACATGAATTAATGTTTACTAGTAAAACTTTTTTCCTATAGGGTAGTCTTATATTCAGGCTTTTTGTTTTTTTTCCCCTAAATTAATATTTTGATTTTGGGGGGTCGTCTTATAATCAGGGTCGTCTTATAATCGAGCAAATACGGTGTATATATATATATTTATTTATTTTAAACTACAAATTCGTTTTTGCAAAGTAACATAGATAGACAGGTGATAGATTGATACAAACCTCTATATGAATTTGCAGTTATGATGAAAATATATGTATCATTTTTTAAACATGAGTTAGCAGGCAAAACACATTTCTTTTATTTCTTATGGGATTCATATTCCACTGTAGGTTATAACCGAAAACACAATCATGAAACAAAACATGGCAACAAAGTTCTTAATGCTGTGTATTGCACCCTTTAGCATCAATGACAGCGTGTCTTTTGTAATAGATTTCTATGAAGCCCAAATTCTTGCATGTGGTATAGCTGCCCATTGGTCATGGCTAAATGCCTCCAGGTCAAACAAAGTCTTTGGTTGTCTGGCATCAACGGCAAGTTTGAGATCTTCCCAGAGTGGCATGATGATATTAAGGTCAGGAGACTGTGATGGCCACTCCAGAACCTTCACCTCCAACTTGGCCTTGTGCTTAGGGTCATTGTCGTGCTGGAAAGTCCAAGAGTGTCCCATATGCAGCTTTCGTGCTAAATAATGCAAATTGTCTGCCAGTACTTTCTGATAACATGCTGCATTCATCTTACCATTAATTTTCACAAGATTCCCTGTGCCTTTAGAGCTTACACACCTCTAAAACATCAGTGAGCCACCACCATGCTTCACAGTGGGGATGGAATTCTTTTCGCTATAGGCCTTGTTGACCCCTCTCCAAACATAGCGCTTATGGTTGTGACTATGAACATAGAAAGATAAGAACCATTTGGACCATCCAATGTGCCCAACCTCTAAATACTTTCCTTAGTTCCTGGCCTTATCTTATATCTAATGTAGCCTTATGCCTACCCCATGCTTGCTTAAATGTTTTCACTGTATTAACATCTACCACTTCTGCTGAAAGGCTTTTCCATGGATCCACTACCCTCAGTAAAGTAATATTTCCTGATGTTATCATTAAACCTTTGCCCCTCTAGCTTAAGACTATATCCTCTTGTTGTGGTAGTATTTCCCCTTTTAAATAAACTTTCTTCCTTTATCATGTTGACTCCCTTTAAGTATTTAAATGTTTCTATCATATCCTGTCACGTTTCTTTCAGGCTATATATGCTAAGATCCTTTAACCTGTCCTGGTAAGGTTTATCCTGTCATCATGAACCATTTTAGTAGCCCTTCTCTGAAGTTTCTCCAACATATCTATATCCTTCTGGAGATACGTTCTCCAGTACTGTACACAATACTCCAAGTGAGGTCTCTCCAGTGATCTGTACAACGGCATGAGCACTTTGCTCTTTCTACTGCTAATAACTCTCCCTATTCAACCAAGCATTCTGTTCTATTGCATTGCCTGCCTACCTTTAAATCCTTTGAAATACCGTATTGGCCCGATTATAGGGTGCACTTTTTTAAGTCTTTAAAGTGGGGGTGCAGCTTATAATCGGGGTTTATCGTAGGGATGAACAATTCTGATCATGCAGTTCCCGGGGCTGGACAGGTGTTTTTTTTTTTCTCTTTCATTTAGCCCTGCTGGCAGCAGCGCTGCAGGGGACCTGGATCCTCCTCTCTGGCAGCGGGTGGATGTCTGCAGACAACCCCCCCGCTGCTGCTGCCGGCACTTCTGCCAGGGCTTCTACAACGGAGTGCCGGATTGACGTGACTTTCATGTGTTCTGTCATATGGTGCATTATGAATTAAGGGGGGGGCTTAAAATGGTTATTGGTTTTCCATATTTCTGTTTGTATACAACATATGCTGACTAACTGCACAATAGATGCCAACATGTTAAAATACATGTATTCCTGTTCATTAGATAAAATACCTTTTTACTATTCTACTGTTTTTTTTTTTCTTTAAAAATAAATTTTCCTGTCATCCAGTGGCAGTACAAGTGGGTAGTAATCTTACTCGGGACAAGTAGAACCTAAAAGTGAATAAATAGTTAAAATATCCGAAGCCCCTCCTCCTTACCCATAAAAACCGGCACCTCTCCAAAGATGGCAGTTTTTTTCTTGTCCCTTTCAGGGACGGACGGTAGAATCTTCAGTTCCGGACGGACTTGCTGGTGAGGCGCACGGGTTGCTGCCTGGGGGTTCCTCTTCCTCCGATTGCTCCCCGGGTGGTGAGCAGAGAGAGGCTTTTCCTTCCGTAGCGGTTCGCGTTACGGAAGATGACTGTTTTGCATCCTTTTGTATTGTGATGCGGGAGCATGCGCATTAAGGTGGAACGCACGCCCGGGTGTCGTTGCGTTCCACTGAAGATCCGATCGCGCTACTGAGCATGCGCGCATCGGATCTTCCGGAGGGCGGCATTTTTGAATGCTTTAAAAGGCGCTTTTTCCTGTCTGCAGGAGCATTGCCAGTACAGGATTACCGTGTCACCAGCCCCCCCACACGGTTCAGAGGAGTTTAGGGTAAGATTCTATTTATCTTTGCTCTATACTTTCTCTGCCCTTGTATATAAAAAAAAAAAAAAAAAAATTCTTTTATTAACCTCTGTTTTCTTTTATCAGATGTCTAGTCCGGTTCCTATAGAAATTCCGGAGAAAGATAAAAGGCCACCGGCTCCCAGAAAAGCTACTTCTAAATCCAAGCATGTGGCTTGTTCAGAGTATGCTACTCCTCTCCCGGATGGTTGTCGTAAGAAAATGTGTAATTCATGCTCGGCAGAACAACTTGCTACTGAAAAGCAAAAAGATTTGCATTCCTTCCTGGGGGTTGGTTCCAGGAGAATTTGGCCCAGACCTTTGAAGCTTTTCAACTTTCTGCTGCTTATTCCCAGGAGAAAAGGAAGGAAAGTTCGCATAAACGCAAGAGGTCCAGATCATCATCTAGGTCAGACCTTTCCTCCGGTGAAATCTCTCACTCATCTCTTTCTACTTTTGAGAGGAAAAAGCTGTTTGGAGCTCCACTAGAAGACCTGATCAGACAGATGTCGGATACCAAACGAGCTCTCCCTCAGGATAGAAGGATCAAGTGGAATCGTAAATACCCTTATCGGAATGCCAGACCTTTCCAGTCTTCCCGCTCTCAGAATTTTCGTCGTCCCTACGGAGATAGGAAATTCCAAGAACGTCCTGGTAAGCAAGAAAAGAGGAAGTTCTGACAAAGTAGGAGGAAGATTGCTATGGTTCAGAGACTCCTGGGAGCAGACTACTCAAAATATTTGGATTCGGAAGATCATTGCGGAGGGATACAAAATCAAGTTTTTTCGACCTCCTTTGAGCGGCTTTCTCATCTCCTCATATCCTGCGGAAAGCAAAAATGTAGCCCTGTTTTCAGCATGCCTCACGCTGCTACAGAAAGGAGTCATAGAGAAGGTCCCAGTTCGTCACAGATTCCAGGGTGTCTACTCTCGTCTCTTTTTGGTTCCAAAGCCGGACGGCTCCTTCCGTCCGGTTTTGGATCTGAAGAGGGTCAACAGTTGTATACGCTATCAACATTTCCGCATGGAGAACCTCAAATCTGTCACTCAGATTCTGCAAAGAGGAGATTTTATGGTTACACTGGATTTAAAAGACGCCTATCTTCATGTGCCTATGGCCGACGCGTCCAGAAAGTTCCTCAGGTTCTCGGTTCGAGTAAACAAGAGAATTAATCACTTTCAATTCAAAGCCCTCCCATTCGGTCTTTCGTCGGCTCCAAGAGTTTTTACCAAGATCCTGTGCCCATTGACGGCAAGCCTAAGACTCCGGGGTGTCGCTATCGTACCATACTTGGACGACTGGCTAATCAAGGCCGACTCTACAAAAAAACTTCTGGCAGACTTGGACACCACGGTTCATTTTCTAGAACAACATGGCTGGATCATCAACAAGGAGAAATCCAATCTCCTTCCCTCCACCAGGATCCAGTTCTTGGGGTTGATGGTGGACTCAGTTTCTCATTGCATCTTCCTCCCGCAATCAAAGATCAGGAAGATAAGACAGGAAATTTCCTTTCTTCAACGGAATCCTACCTGCTCTGTCAGAAGGGCTATGAGTGTCCTGGGTGTTCTTACAGCGTCCATCCCTGCGGTCCGTTGGGCAAAGTCTCAGCTGCGTCCCTTACAATGGCAGATCCTTTCCAACTGGTCAAGAAGGGAAGAAGACTTAGACGCAATCTTCACAATATCACGCCAAGTCCTATCTCAGCTGAACTGGTGGAAGAAGTCAACCCATCTTTCCGGGGGTCTCTCGTTCCAACCCCGACATTGGATAACTCTGACCACGGATGCCTCCAGAATCGGCTGGGGGGCGCATTTAGGTTGCCTCTTCAGACAGGGAATTTGGTCTCCGGACGATTCTCATCAGTCTTCAAATTACAGGGAATTAAAGGCAGTCCTTCTAGCCCTCATGGCTTTCAGGCCCCATGTTGAGGGTCGTTTTGTAAGAATCCAGTCGGACAACGCTACGACAGTGGCTTACATAAACAAGCAAGGAGGAACCCGAACACGAAAGCTTCAGATTCTGTGCTCTGTTTTAATGAAGTGGTCCCAACAACATCTGCAGGACATCTCGGCAACCCACATCAGAGGCTGCTACAATCTTATTGCGGACGACCTCAGCCGGGCAAGGTGGTCTCAGGCAGAGTGGTCCCTGACCACGCAGACCTTCTCCATCTTGGTGGCAAGATTCGGCCTCCCAGAGATAGACTTGATGGCTACCAGAAAAAACAGGAAAGTGTCGGTTTTTGCGTCCCTCAACAGGCTGGATTCTCCTCAGGTTCTGGACGGCCTTTCAATTCAATGGAATTTCCGTTTGGCCTACATATTTCCTCCGGTAGCCTTGATCCCAAGAATTCTCCAAAAGATTTGCTCAGACAGGGCCAGGGTCTTGGCCATCATACCTTGCTGGCCAAGTCGAAGTTGGTTTGCCCTTCTCAGACAACTTACCTTGGCATCCTGGGAACTTCCGACGTCGGAGCCTTTGTTGGACAACAGGGAGCTTCGTCCAGACCTCCTTCGGATGTTTCGGTTGACGGCCTGGCTTTTGCAAGGATGATTCTGCGGAACCAAGGTGTTGACGGTGACCTTTCTGATCTTCTGTTGAATTCTGTAAGACGCTCTACATCCAGGATATATTTTCGTATTTGGAAAAAATTTCTTCTGTGGTGCTCTGCTCGAGGTTTGACTGTCTTCCCTCAGAATATCAGCTTTATTCTGCAGTTCTTGCAAGATGGTTTGGATTCAGGTCTCAGTGTTTCTACCTTAAAGGGTCAGGTCTCGGCACTTAACCATTTTTTTCTTTCAGACTTGGCCTCTCACCTTCTAGTAAGACGTTTCTTTAAAGCCGCGACCATTCGGCGTCCCCCGTCAAGGTCTCCTTTTCCTACCTGGGTCCTTACTCTCGTCCTGCAGGCTCTTTGTTCGGCTCCTTTCGAACCATTGGAGGAAGTTTCATTGAAGATCCTTTCCCTCAAGACGATTTTTTTGGTGGCAATTACTTCAGCCAAGAGAGTGGGGGAACTTCAAGCCCTCTCGTCTTCGGCAGATTTCACTGTTTTCCATCAGGACAAGGTTGTGTTGCATTTGAAACCCTCGTTTCTTCCGAAAGTCATCTCCAGGGCGAGTATCAATCAACCATTGGTTCTTCCCTCGTTTTTTCCGTCTCCTTCCTCCCCGGAAGAATGTAAATGGCACTCCTTGGATGTTAAAAGGGCTTTGGACATATATCTCAAGCGTACTTCATCCTTCCGTACCACCGACCACCTTTTTGTCAATTTTTTTGGTCATTCTGCTGGTAAGGCGGCTTCAAAGGCTACCATTTCTCGATGGCTTGTTGACACCATTCGTATGGCCTACCAGGCCAAGGGCGAGTTGCTTCAATGTCCCGTCAGGGCTCACTCCACTAGAGCCATGTCTGTTTCTTGGGCTGAAAAGGCTTCGGCTTCTCCTGAAGAGATCTGCAAGGCGGCTTCCTGGTCCTCGTTCAATACGTTTATACAACATTACCGGCTAGACGTCTTTTCCTCCTCTGCGGCGGATTTCGGGTGCAAGGTGCTTCGAGCTGTTGTCTCCTAGGCATTTTCCCCCCCTTCTCCGGGATCTTGTTACATCCCACTTGTACTGCCACTGGATGACAGGAAAAACGGAAATTTTTTACTTACCGTAAATTCCTTTTTCCTTAGTCCAGTGGCAGTACAGATTTCCCTCCCTTCGTTGAGAATAAACTTTACTTTGCATCCATTTCTGTGTTTCTTGTTACTAACTGCCATCTTTGGAGAGGTGCCGGTTTTTATGGATAAGGAGGAGGGGCTTCGGATATTTTAACTATTTATTCACTTTTAGGTTCTACTTGTCCCGAGTAAGATTACTACCCACTTGTACTGCCACTGGACTAAGGAAAAAGGAATTTACGGTAAGTAAAAAATTTCCGTTTTTTCTTTAAAATAACACCGAACGTTAAGGGTCCGGCCTATAATCAGACCAATACCGTATTTACACCTAAATCCCTTTCCTCACAAGTTGAGGTTAGGACAGTATCAAATATTCTGCCCTTGTGTTATTATGCCCTAGATGCATTACTTTGCAATTATCCACATTAACCCCTTCAAGAAAATGGCTGATTTTATTTTTGTACCCTTTGTGACAATGGTTTTAACATTTCTGCAGTACTCTTGTTTAGCTGTAATTTTCTTCTTTTTCCTTTACGGAACCCACACACGTTTTATATTGTCACGGGGACAGTCTCCCCCCCATTACTCCAATCGGGGGGGGGAGCAGCTGTGCCCATAAGCTCCCCTTTTTGCAGAAGTGGTCAGCTTTGTAGTATTTTTTTTTTTATTTTCTCATTTTTTTTAAATAACCTTTTCCCCCCCTCAAACTTATAGGGGTGAGGCCTATAATCAGTCATGGCCTACATTCGGGACAATACATTACTACCTAAACATTTATTCTAACATTTCAAATGGCCAAAGTGGGTGTTGATTGTTTTATGTGTTTATGTAGTTAAGATGTTTATGGTAATAACATTGTATTTTATTTTCAGTTTAATTCCTACTATGACACTATGATACATTCATACTCAGCAAACATTCTGAGTTCCTAGACAAAAAGGAACATCAAGGGAAGAAAGAGAAGAATTTGGTCCCATTTACTGTATGTATAAATATGGCACTACTACTTTTAGGAAAGCGAGCTGTGGTTGAGGGCTTTTCCATAAGACAGAGGGGTGATGTTGTCATACTTTATTATATAATTTACAATATACATTACAATATTTACAGGAAGCTAATAGGCAGTTATATAACTCTGATAAATATCAGAAACTCAATTGTAATCCCAATGCATTTTTTCAGTTGCAACTTAAATCTATAGGACACTTGTTTACAGCACGCTGTTCACAATGATAAGGAGGCCAGTCTTATCTATTACTTAGTTTTATCCTATTATTCATATTTTTTCTTTCAAAAGTTCGCAAGACATTGGAAAATCCTCCTGGACACCCTATTGTGACAAGTATTGGCAGTTTAGAAGTTTAGAATTAATCCCAATATTTTTGGATTAAGGATATCCCCGTCAATATGTGCTGGATTGTTATGATAGATAGATCATCATTATTGGGTGCCTATAAGATATATGTTCTAGGTACCTCTTCTCAGAGCTCTTAATTTTGTTACTGAATATACTAATACATTTAATAAGATTTGCAATATCATTAGCAAATATTCCTCTATTATGTCTTGTTACCTGGTCTAGATAAATTAGTTATCATAGAATATATGTTGGTTCCTTTACCCCTTTGTAGTCTTTCTATGAATAAAACAAATTAATATTGACGTTAATAATCAACGCCATATGTAGTGGGTTTGTTTCCATGCAGATAAAAAGTAAGTAATCCCTGCTAATTTGTGTGTAAATCAGATTTGTCCATTTGGATTTGTATGAATTGCAATTTGAACAAAATTTGCCAAGTTTGTCAATTTGTACAAATCACTTAAAATTGAGGCGGGACCCCAATGAAACAAACAAAAACGTGTTTCTGTCTCCATGCTGTGCAGCTCTACTACTTATCTTGCATCTGAGTGAAAGTGTGAGAGAGTATGAAAAAGCATGAGAGAGTGAATGAGGATGAATGACAACAAATCATAAAAAAAAAACAATTTTCATCTGAAAAGAATGCCCATGAAACAAAATTCATTGTCAAAAGAAATGGACTAAAAACGAAATAAAAAATGTATCAGAATCCTTTTTGGGCCATTTGCACAAGTCTGAATATTATTACTATTTATTTAAGAGGATATTATTGTACTAATTTTCTCAGCTCCCAATCAATTATCCACTATTTAATTAATTGGACAATATATACATTGTTAACATGATTTATTTGTGGTATGCAATATGTAAGCTCTACTTATCGGCACCTTTGATATCACATTAGGGAACACATAGTGGATATAATTTTGTCACCCCTAGAACTCTGTTCGCTGTCAGGAGTTAAAAAGGCTGTGCGAGTGAGCCTATTGGTTGATGCCAGAGGAGGTCCCTGCAGGCAACCAATAGGCTCACTCACACTGCCTTATAACCCCTGACGGCGAACCTACGGATTTCTGCTTTCATCAACTCCTGCAATGCCGCGAAGATAAGTTAGGCTAGATGGGGAAGGGACCAGGGAGATTAGTAGACGAAGACGATCACGAAGATTCTTCGTGTTGTGTGTCTTCGTCTTTGTCTACGTTTTACAGCTGCTATCTTCTCCTCTTAATGTCTTCGGAACGAACACGAAAACGCACTGTTCGTTTTCATGTTTGCCCGAAGACGAATGCACAAGTCTAGTGTCAAGCCATCCCTGGGGCCTACCGAAAAACAGCCCTGGACTATTATTCCCCCAAACTTAATAGTACACTGCTTTCCGGTAAGTCTGCCAAACCCAGATTTCCGTGGTAGTGTGTTTATATCATTCCAGCTGACGATTGAGATAACACGCAGGGCACAAATTTCACAAACTGTCTGGTGTTATCCTATGACAGTACCATGTTTAAAGTTACTGAGCTCTTAAGGTACAACCCGTTCTACTGCTAGTGTTTGTAAATGGAGGTGGCTGTCAGTGTGCTTGATTTTATGTACCTGTTAGCAATCGGTGGGGCTGAAACACCTAAACTCAATAATTTTTTTATATATAGTGATTATATAGTGTAGGAACCTTTAAATCTACCTAGTCTGCCCATTTTGCCCACTGTAAAGACTCAAAACTGTAATCAGTCCTTAGTCTCGTTTTAGATTCAGGACAGATATATGCCTATCCCATGCATGTTTAAATTCCCTTACTGCATTAATCATTACTAATTCTGTGGTGCGGCTGTTCCCCTTATCTACCACTTTCCTAGTAAAGTAAAATGCCTTCACCTTTCGTCGAAGCCATGAAAAACATAAATCTTTTGCTGTAAATTTACATACTGAACAAAATTAAACAGGCAGAACCAATTTGCATTAACAATACTATTTCTACACAGAGAAGACAGACAGTAAAGGAAAGTGAGCAATTTGGGAAAAACTAATCTCAACGGTATAAACCAGTGATTCTTTCCTTGATAGCTTCCCGAAAATGCAAACATTTCAGCAGGATGACTTCAGACACTTGTCTATTGGCCGTTAATCATTTATAGCTATTAATGGTTGATAATTCAGCTGCCTGCCTATTGTTTTAGTGATTGCTTTCTTAAGCCAGAATATGACTCTTTGAAATTCTGTAGTTATATAAATATAATTACAGTATTTTAATGGTTCACATTGTAGCTTAAGAAAGCAATGACTTAAACAATAAAATACTATAGACAGGTATCTGAATTATTAGGATATATATAATTAACTGCAGGAAAAACAGGGACCATGGTTCCCAAAGGGCAAACGCGGCTCTGTACCACTTCTCCCGTTGTCTTTCTTCCAGCCAGAGCAGTAGATCTGTCTTTTTAATAAGAAGATACGGTTTACCTACATTTATTCATGAAGCATTTTAACAAAAAAAAAAAAATCTCCATTTTTCACATAGCAAAGCGTCAGTTGTCTTCTTTAATATATAGGTGATTTTTTTGTAACCCAAAAACAGATGAGCTCACATTTCTACAATAATATTAGAATACTGGACAACTGACTAAGTGAAACTGACATGAAGACATAAAGATGTCAGATTAATTCTCTTATTATAAGAGAAAATTAGAACACATACAGCAGCATTTCACAAAAAATACATGGTTCATTTCATTTTATTTAATAAGTACAGGCATATTTGCATATAAGACTATTTTAGAAGTCAACATGAAATCATTAAATCGAAAAAGAAAAAAAAAAGAAATATGGGATCATTAACTGGTTCAACCAGCAATTTAAGTATATCGTTGATATATATATATATATATATATATATATATATATATATATATATATATATATGTCTAATTTACATGGAGGAGATGTAGGATTTGGGAAGTGACAGGTTCACTTTCATCACCCCAGACTATCACTAATTTTGTAATTGTCAGGGTCTACATTCAAAGCAGACATAAAACACTTTGGCTAATTAATAAGGCCATCTAATGTCAAATTTTTGTCATAATGGTAATTTTGCCAATTTACATTTCTGCTGAATCGCCTAATGCATTCAGCTATACAGAGATTTGTACATAATGACATGCAATGTATAGCTGAGAAAATATCTCAGTATTACAAAAAAATGTGTTGATATATGTTATATATTTTACTTATATAATATTGTTTTTTTTTTTTCTATCATCTAGCTGCATATTTGGGAAAGAAGTATTAGTGGGAAAACACTGAAGGAGATTTGTACATTTGCCACATTAAGGGGCAATGAAACCATATGATTAAGAAAAGAGAAAATGTATAGGGTTATTGAGTTCTCGCAATTATATACTTAGTTGCTGTATGACATAGGTGATTAGTCAGTGGTACTGAATAATCAAGTTTCCTCATGTTGCTCATAGACTTTAGTCAAAAGTAAAGTGCTTGGTACAATTGTATTAAATTTAAGTGTCTTGGCAGAGGTCCGAGTTCATGTTGTTTGGGCGACATGCCAGAAGTGCATCAGACTTAACAACAACAAGCAAGGTTATTTTTTTATATTTTGTCTTACCATGCATGCTAACTGTACATGTAACAAATATATATTTTGGGGATGTTGTTTCATTTTGGCCAAATGTTGCCGTTTACCTTTTCAAATGCATAATATCTTCTCATCCCCTCCTCCTCCTCTGGCCTGCTAGAGCTATAACTCATCCCCTTTTTAACCTTAAAAAGGTCCTTTCTCTTTTTATCTCACTCTTTTGCCTCTTGTAGCTCTCTACTAGCCATCATCTTAAGCCAGGCACTAAAAAAACATCTTCCCACACAACCACCCACCCCTTTTATTTATACATCCAATTTTCTATTCTGAAACCACTTACCCCTAAATACTGATACAAGAGAGCTACTACTCCCTCTTCTCACCCCTCCTTTTGCTTCGCTTACCCATACTATTCTTTTAGATTGTTAAGTTTATGAGATGGGGCCCCCATTCTTGCCTGGAACATTATGTAAAAGTACCATGAGGCTAGATGACAAGCTCAAGGACAGGGTTCTCAACTCCTTTTGTGTCATGTATATTTGTTTGTACTAATTAGTCCTGATAGTAACGCCCCTTAAGGAGACATGGTGTCCTATTATCTCCTGCTCTGTTTGGTGTGTTTGGAAGATATCCCTACACAGATCTCTACATTGGATATCAGACTAATGACTGTCCAATCTCTCTTCTGTCATCAAGAGCCAGCATTGGCTGATTCTACTTGATTTATATGACTAGATTAAATAATGAAGTATCTCAGGTAGAATATTCAAAGTCATTCATGAAAATAAATATAGAAAAATACACATATAAATATATAAGTAATTCCTAGTAATATGAGATTATTTAAAATAATGCTTATAATAACATATGATTATTACTTTAATTGGTCACATACTTTATGTTGTTGTTTCTTTAAATTTACATTTTACAGTTATATAGAAATAAATCTTGTTGAAGGTTATTTTTTGTAGTTGGCCAGCTAAACCTAATACTGTTTTATATACATGCAATATATTAAATCTGTTACAAACTTACTTAACTGATAACATATTTAACTAAGTTTAATTCTGTTCACTAAACCTAATACTGTTTTTGCTACACGCAATATACCGTATTGGCTCGGATATAGGCCGCCCCCGTATATAGGCCGCACCCTAAAAGTTTGGTGCTTTTTTAAAGAAAAAGTTTTTTTCTTTAAAAAAGCACCAAAAAACATGCTGCCACTCTGCCCCCCCGAGATATGCTGCCACTGTCCTCCCTCCCCGAGATATGCTGCCACTGTCCTCCCTCCCCGAGATATGCTACCACTGTCCTCCCTCCCCGAGATATGCTACCACTGTCCTCCCTCCCCGAGATATGCTACCACTGTCCTCCCTCCCCGAGATATGCTACCACTGTCCTCCCTCCCCGAGATATGCTAACCCTGCCCCCCCCGACTTACCGGAGCAGACTCCCGGGTGTCTTGCGGGGCCGGCGGGGGACATCTACGCAATACAACTTCCGGTGCCGGCACCGGAAGTTGTATACGCGTATTGCGTAGACGTCCCCCGCCGGCACCGCAAGACACCCGGAAGTCTGCTCCGGTAAGTCCGGGGGGGGGGGACGGTCCGCACGATGCGCTTAGACAACCTCCCGTGCCGGCACCCCCCCGTGGGAAGTGCTGGCAGGGGAGGCTGTCTGAGCGTTTTGGGGAGTAGGATGCAGGTCCCCTGCACCGCTGCGGGGGATCTGTATCCTAACCCCGCTGCCTGCCCGGCGCCCGGGACTGGATGTCCCGGGCGTCGGGCACTAGACCCCGAATATAGGCCGCACCCCCACTTTAAAGACTTAAAGTGGGGGGGGGAAGTGCGGCCTATATTCGAGCCAATACGGTATTAAATCTGTTACAAACTTAGTTAACATATTTAACTTATTTAACTAAGTTTAATTCTGTTCACTAAAACACAGTTTGCATTTCAGCAGAAAATCTCAACTCTCTCTATAAAGCACACTCCAGCAGTTCTACTGAGCTTAACCTGGAAGAAGATCTCAGTTGGCCCCACATAATGCACACATTAGACTTTCTTAAAACTCTCCTCATTGACATAGTGGTACATTAAAAAAGACCAGGTTAGCCCTTCCTGTGGGATAAGATTGTAGGAGTGTGGCGTCCATAATGCAAAGATGCGTAGGTTCATGTTGTGGCTTTATTGAACGTATGTAACTATACTTGTGTATTTATACTTTTTGGCTAGACAATGCAAAGAATATAATTGATTAAAATGGCTTCTCTGTCTATTTATGGAGTGAGGCCACAATACATTTCTATGATATTGCAAACACAGCAGAGCTAAGATTATGGTTTCATTCAAATTAAGTGAAATACCACATTTGCTCAATTATAAAACGACCCCCCAAAATCTGAATATTAATTTATGAAAAAAAGAAAAAGCCTGACTATAAGACGACCCTAAAGTTTTACTAGTAAATGTTAATTCATGTAAACTATGTAAACTATTTTTTTTAAATAAAGCTATGATTGAGAAAAATATTTTTGTACTTCCTTTTATTTTCTAACCTGCCCCTCAGTTATGCACATCTGCCCCAGGCTTGCCACTCTGCCCCAGATTTACCTTATACCCCCTATATGCCACTGTGCCCCATGATATGCCTTTTGACCCCCTATGTGCCACCCTGCCTCCAGAAATGCCTTATACCCATATATGCCACTCTGGTATTTAGGCGGTTAAAAGGCATATTATGGGGCAGAGTGGCATATAGGGAGGTATAAGGCATTTCTGGAGGCAGAGTGGCATAAAGGGGGTTAAAATGCATATCTGGAGGCAGAGTGGCATTAAGGGGGTTAAAAAACATATCATAGAACACTCTGCCTACAGAAATGCCTTATGCCCCCACTTAACAGCCCCTCCCAAACTTACCGGTGTTACTGACTCCCCGTGTGTTGTCTAGATCTTAGTCTCATAGTCAGACCTCTGTTTGAGGTCTGATTATAAGATGACCCTGATTATAAGACAGGGGATTTATAATCGAGCAAATATGGTAGTTACAGTACCTGCATTTCTCAGAACATGTCATTCTAGAAAAATTATATAAAGTACAGTATTTTGGAAGAAAACAAACAAAATCTTGTATTTTGTTTCATAACTTTTCTCTAGAATTGATATCATGGCCTGTCTGATGAGCTACAATACCATAACATAATAATAAGTTACAACAAGGTTCAATTTAGGCCTCAGTCACAAGTAGTTTTGGGAGCGACAGTAAAAAAGTACACCACAAACTCCTGGCTTATAAGGTTAATTCGGTACACCCATGATGTCATAAAAGATGTACTACATAACTTAGACTTCAACAACACAAGGGAGATGGTGCCAGCAATTATCAGTTAAGAACATCTTTCCTAAAAAAAACCCAGAAAATGATGATATTAATATTATTAGTATAAATATTACATGTTGAATAGTAGTCGTTGGTAATAATCCTGTAAAAATATGTTCTAAGAATGTAGTAAATATTGGGAAAAATGTAAAAGAATTGGGACTGAAATTGTGTGAGCTATTTTTGCATGCAAATTTTTACTTTTGTTTTATTTTTTAGCAAATCTCTGGATATAAAAGTGTTTCCTGTCCTTTAGTTATTTTAAAGATGGAGAAGGTGTGAGCATTGAGCATTTTGTCTCTACATGCTTAGTTGGTATATTGTTAACAACACAAACATAGCTGGCAAGTTTCCAGGGCATGCCTGGCATATATATATAAATATCTAAATATATGTTGTATAGTCTCTCATAAAATCATCTACAAAACTGGATGATATCCAAACTCATACTTATTTTTAGTACTAGATCACAATTTACTGTATTTGTAATAAATCAAACAGACTATCTAGTTTAACTGAATATTGTTTTGTTACTCATTTTTTCCATAAGAAGAAAAGCAAGATTTAGTCAATTGAATAATGCTATTACATAGAGTGAAACTGGCAATGCTTTTAGCTTGAAAGCTACATCTAAGGCAGAGAATTAAACATCCATCTCCTGGTTGGCAGCAGCTATTGGGCATGCAGCCAGTTCCATTGAGAGTATTATAACAAATAGTAGTCTGCTTGATTAATTCTCACTTGCTAGAGATAGCATAACATAAAGACCTAGCATAAATAACTTTTTTCCTTGCTAATTTTTATGTTGCAATAAATTATAACTATGTTTAAAACTAGCATGACCAAAAGACAAAAATAGTTCTATTAGCAATACTCTAATATGTGTTACATATTACACATAATTTCTACACTCTTTGCTTTTTAGATTAACAACTCAATGTTTTTTCTATTATGTAACATATGTTAGCTTAGGAACTTAATCACTAAACAAGCAGCTAGTAGGGTTATTGGGCATTTCACATCAGCAGATTCACAATGCTTGATTTATTTTGAACTTCTACGGCTGTTCATTTTTTGCCCATTCGTTTTCAGGCAACAAATTTCGTTCCCTGCTAATTTGGTTTGGCAGAAAATTCTGGGGACGAAATGACAAAATGGCGGTGCTGCAGTGACATCCTCCAGTCGGGGAGAGGACGTCAGTGCAAGTGCCGCCATATTGCACACCAACATTTTTGTAGAATTTTCAATTGTATTAATGGTGTATAGAATTCAAAAGAAACTCAATGTTGACTTTACATATATGTAGACAGAAAGATACATCAAGAAAATGAAAGTGAAAACACTTACCAACCCAAAAGACCCTGGACAAAAAAATTAGAAATACCAAGTAAGGAAATGCTGCACTGGGAAGGTTGTGAGGACATTTGTGAATTGTAATATTGCATGCATGAAGTCATCAGTAATGAATAATTCTAATCCTTATCCCTCAGTTGTTGATATTAACAATCTAATATTTTTTAGATTTTTAGATCCCAAGTGCACAATTATGTTTCTGTCCACATTAAACTGCAGTTGCCTAATACCTATTCATCTAATTTATATAAAAAAAAACATTTGCCTGGGGAAATTATTTGCTTACCATGGGACTGTCCACTAATTTGTTGTTTTTTGGGCCACTTCACATTTTGACATTTTGAAATAGTAATTTTTCAAATAAATGGACCCCGATAAGGATCACTGAGGCACCCAAGAACTAAAAAGGTTTGGTACTATGTAAATAGCTAGTATTTACTGACTCTAGATTTACACAGTACTTTCTAATAACAGTTTCATAGTAAAGTAGGTTGAAAAAAAGACATATAGTCCATCAAGATCAGCCATGCCTTCTTCAGGAATAAGAAGAATAGCTGATACAGAAGAAGGCAAAATAACCCACTGAGCTGTCATGTCAAAGGGCAATGAGACTCATCCTGGGGCAATATTACCTTACCTACTTTTAGTCATGATAACCCCAAATGTATTTCATATCTAGAAAAACAACCAAATGTTTTTGAATTTATAGACTGAAAAATTACTTCAGATGGCATTATCAGGTCGCATCCAGGCTACTGAGCTGCATGTCTTTAATTTACCTTGTCTTGCTACTGTTCCCCCTTCGCTGTAATCCATTCCTGGATTTCCTCATGCTCTGTTCTGTGCTTCGGATTCCTTGATTCCAGTTCTGCTCTTTGCTTCAGCTCTGTTCCCTTTATAAGGTGTGCCCCACATGTTATGTTTGTCTCAGTCTGCATGTATGTCTTTCTGATATGTGTTTAGTGTCAATGTTTAGTTTGTTTAGTACTTCAGTAGGCAGGGTTTAGTGCTAGGACCCACCGAATATTGGAGTGCTTTGGCGTAGTGGTGGGCTTAGCATACTATGGCCATAAGATGTGACTAAATCTCCATTTGTTATCATATAGTCCTAGGCTAGTCTTGTATTTATTGTGTGTAGCCTGTCCCTGTAACCTGTATTCCTCATTCTGCAACCTGCTTCTACTCCTCTAGCTCTGTCCTGCCTTTTCTGTTCTTAGCTCCAGATATCTCTATATCCTGTTATCTGTACTGCATACCTCCCACTGCTATTTCATGGTCCTGGTATGCGGCCACACAATCCTGATGGCCCAACACACAGGGAAGTGTGGTTACTCTGCATCTGTTCCTGTGTCTCCGCTCTTGCACGGTGACTCCTGCAATTCCATCTTTGGGCGCTCTGGGTCGTTACAGTCGTCTGTATGGACCCAGCATGTGACAGGCAGTCTATTCCACAATTTAACCTTTTCAATGTTTAAGCTCCTTTCTGACTGGTTCCCAAAACTGCAGAGCATATTCTAGGTCCGGTATAACCAAAGATTCATAAAGAGTCCTGTACATTTCTTCTACAATCTAATGATTGCCTAAGAAGAAATGTCAGGTTTTGTAATCTATGGGTAATTGTTTATGCTATAAATTGATATAATTAGCATGCCACAAACTGTAACATCAATGGCAACAGAATTGAATTTATCTCTTGTCAACAAGGTAAAATAAACTTTTGTTTTTATAATGCATTTACAGTAGGCAGAAATAAGAATATAAATGAGCAAAATAAGGTGCCTACGCATTTAATGAATTATTATAACATAAAAAAACAATAGTGACACCAGGTGCATAGCTTAATTAAGAACAAAATGTAGACAAAAGATCCAGTGCTGCTCCACTGGGCGAGTGTGTGGCGCTGTTAGACAGCGGCCCACCGGGCATTTGTCTAGTGTGCCAGATGGCCAGTCCTGCTAAACACACACACACACACACATATATATTGTGGCAATGTAATGGAGTCTGTCTATATCAGTGGCAGGTCTGAATGCTCAATATTCCCAGCATGGGAAGCCTCCATCTTGGAGACTACCTATACAAAATTATTCTCTCTCCCTAAGCAACTGGCCAGCTAATCCAGTCCCAGTCATAAAGTAGTTGCAGCACAACACACGTTTGTTTGGACCGTACCCTTTAGTGCAGGTTAATTGGATCCACCTGCTGACTTCCAGCAACTAACCCCCTCATGCTAGGAATATTGAGCGTTCCAACCTGCTACTGATATAGACAGACTCCGTTACCTTGCCACAATATATATATATATAATTTTTATTTTATTACATCATGAATGACCCAACTTGCCTAACTGTACCCCTGATAAGTTCCTTAACCTTAATGAGGTTTTAGGGTAATTTTGAATTGAGTGTTTTTATTTAAATAAATTAAATAATAGTTAAGTTTTATAAATGTTAACTGGGACACTGCTAGCTTTAATTTTACTAAAATTGAAAATATGATCAGACCTCTAAGGATAGAAAACGAGTCTCAGAACGCACAACAAAACTTTGTTTTTGATGCATTAGTAAGTACAAACAACAATGCATGTAGATTTCTATTAAGCACATTTTATCCAAGAAAAATATCAATTCAGACAACAAAATATGCTTAAAAATATGTTTAACAATGTGGCTTTTTGCAGTCTATTAATATCCCCTCTTTCCCTGTCTTGCTTTGAATGTCTACTTTGCTATCTATGTGAAAGTATATAATGGTATGGTTTTAATGGACTTTCAGCAACAATTGTGCATTATTCAAATAATTTCCTTTAATATTTTCTTGCATGTGATGCATGATGTTAGTATAACACATCTTCTGGTAAATGTAAACTTGCATAGTATGTGAAAGAGTATGCTACAGGACATGAGGCTTCTTTTTAATCCCTTAAGGACAATGGGCGGTCCCAAAACCCATTGAAAACAATGCATTTTGAGCCCGTACATGTACAGGCTTTGTCATTAAGGGGTTAATATGTTTGTAAAATCCCCATGTTCTGCAGACATAATTGGCAACATTCAATGTTTACTATTAAAAAAAGCAAACATTTAGCACACATCCAGTGAATACCATTCACAAAACACCATAAGACAAAACACTAAGGCATAAATATTGGCCATATATTGCTCAGTCCACCACTACATCAAAGTACCTGAAGTTTGGCGGGTTCTATTTAATTCTTCATGGCTATATTGCTTGCCAATGAGCTGAGTCAATGGGACTGCAAGATCTATGCCACTGAATTCTTTCTTTGCTTTGTGTATTTATTGGTCATTATCAGGAATATAGGCAAAGTGTCTGTACAAGGACACTGGTATCCATCATTAAATTGTCCACCACAGATCACATTAAATGCCCACCATGAGAAATGATGGTGCCTACCCCTGGTTATTATACATTTATCAGCAACCTAGGAATCTGTATGTCTATTATGCTTTTTAGGTTGTCGGCTCCTTTTACTGTATATTTTTTATGTTTGCTAATTTGCATCCAGGGAACATCCAAGAAGACCAAGAGAAGTTAGGAATGTTAGCGTGTGACTTCAGTTTAGTTAACCCTTAAGCTTTACTTTCTAAACAGATCTCATAGAAAAACGTAAAACAGTGGTAAATTTTACAGTGGAAAATCAAATCCATCCTAATATGTCTTTCATCTGCTATCTTTGTTTATAATACAGTATTTTTATACACCAATATAGCACCCAAAGGCATTCCTTATGTATTGAGATTGGAGAATTCAGTTAAGTTGGCCTCAGCAGTTATTATCCATAAGTGAATTTTGAGACAATCATTGTCTCAACAGCAGCAGTCAGGCTTGCTGTATATATTGTCCCTCTTAATATGTGCATTTGTACATTGTGCTGGTGGTGTGGGACATCCTGACACTGTGATCAAGCTTAATGTATGGTATGGTAGTTAGTTCCCATATTGATGGACCTTGAAGCAACAAATCTTTTCACACCAGCTTTTGCAAGAACTAGATGTGTCACAGTGTATTCTAGTGATAATCATCTTTCCGCTAACTGAAATGGAGAGTTTGAATAAAGCTCACTCACATGTGAAACTGGTAGATCAAACCATAGAATAATTCTAATAAGGCAAATGTGATTATAGATAATCTGATCTTTTCTCTTTTTCTGTTCATTACATAGAGTGCCCTTTTAGGTAACCTTTTCAAAAGTTTCTTCTTCCAACATAACTGATAAAATATGTTTTTTTCCACAATTTTTGTTTACTTTAAGGGTGTTTTTACTTGACATATGCTTTCATTTGCAGTCATGGCAAAAAGTGGATATGCAAATGAAAAGGCATACACACAAGCCATAGAAAGTGGTGTATCACATATAGGTATCTACAGGTTTTTTGCTCCAATAAGTGCAACTTAAGGTATTGTACCTACCATGACCTTTTGATACCTTCATGCATTGCCTCCATTGTTACTGCTAGATTGGGAACATTTAGAACATATTGTACACCTCTTTTGAACATTTTATCCCATTGCACATTAGGCAATATACCTAGGAAACAAACCTGAAAACATTCTAAAGCAAACAATTTTTTTATCGGAAATATATTTGCCATCTTTCCTGCATCTGCTGTGAACACATGTTGAGTAAGAATATGCTTAAGCATAATTGGAGTTTAGTGCAAAATCAGATGATATTTTCATGACTTCAGTAGACCTGATTTCGGCAAACATGTTTAGCTGGGTGCATTTAGTTTGGGTACATTCAATTTGTTTTATGAAGCACATAATAGCTTATGATTGGAATTGACAGTTCATCTTTGTGAAATTTGTGTTGCTATATAATATATGGTTTTGATTGTGTACCCTATGAAAATGTCTTTTAAAGTCTTTTAAATCTATTAGACTTGTAGAAACACAATTTTGTCTCAATCAAATCTGTTACCTTGCCTTCAGAAGAACATAATGTACCTTCAAAATGTTTTTGTGTATATTATACGGAAGTAGGTCTAGCTAAAATTGTTACATTTGTCTTAATATTCTGACATAATGCGGGTACTTTTTTAGAATGCAAATAAACATTTTCTAAAAATCAACTGAATTCCAAAATATCCTAAAACGTATGCAGTGCGATGGGATTATTTTAAACACATTGATCTGTTGTTTAAAATATAATTTGCATAATATTGAATAATAAAATCACGAAATTAGCCATTATCAGCCCAAAATTCGATGGTTTTTTGTCTCTAAGTAACAAGTTTTCATGTTTTGAATGTATTTCAAATCTAAATACAAACACATTGTAAACACAGAAGGCTTTCATGTAGGCTTGTGATAAGAGATTCCCTCCATGGAATTCCCTCTCGCCAACAAATATCTTTATCCACTATATCACACTTTCATATCTTCTCAACAATATTTTTTTTACCTTTCACTAGCACTCTATAATGTTTAGAGCCTTTAAGTTGTAGACAAGCAGGCTACTCTAGCTGCAACTCCAATTTCAGACTAAAAAAATCCCTGGTGCACAAGCAAGTTCCTCAATATTTATTGCAGATGGTTCTTCTTCTTATTTGGTTACAAATGAGCACTTTAGATGCCAATATGTCACCAAAGCTTAGAGTCTGAGGTGATTGGATGTAGGTTGGAAAATGCCAACTGAAGTTTTGTATATTTTCTATAAGATATGATTTATGATACAATATTGTAGCTTTAGTATTTACAAGGGATATCATTTACATACCTTAAGATAATTATTTACATCATACTGAGAATATGTGCCAGTTTCTTCACATCGCCAATAAGATTTTGTTCGTCAAGGTCACTAATATTCCTATTGCTATTATCATAACCACTTTAGTAGTCATATTGGAATATCCTATAATATTTGCAGATAATGCATTAAATAACTGAGAAAAAAAAATGCTCAACTGGGATCCTTCATTAACCTATAGACTGTGTAATTCTATCTTAACGTAATAATTACAAATCAACAGGATTCCACATGAAACACAGGGGGATATTTAATTATCTCTACTGAGAACTGTTACTTCCAACAAAATACTTTTAAGGCTTCTTAATTTAATAGTGACAATATTTACTGAACATCACAAGGCCCCCCAGAGTGCCATTCTTTGTCAAATGCAAAGCTATTAAAATAAATAACTAAGTAATGGCATTGGCTTTTGGTAGGTGAGTACTGTATGCATAACATCATCATTTCATACAAATGGTATGTTGTATTGAACAAAAATAACTATGAATATTAAAATAATAACGAAACACGACTGTGAACCTATTACTGTTTAATACAATACTGTATTATTAGGTAGTATAAATATGGCCAACTTTAAGTCTCAATTAGAACTCAAGGAACTCAGATGCAGGGAGGTTAAAGCAGACACATCTGGAAGGTCCAGATGACCCCGCATCAAAACCAGATAACAGTCCAATCCAAATCACCAGACCAAAGGACAGACCAGAGGTTAAAGCCAAAGGTCAAAAGACAGGTTAACTAGGAGTAAGTCCAATTAAAAACACCAGATAAGGGGTAATCCAAAAATGCCAACAATGCCAAGACCTGGGTGAGGTCCACACAAATTATCAAGAGGGATAATCCAAGAGTCAAGAACAAAACAAAGCAGGTCAAACCAGCAACCTGTTTGGTGCACTTACTGGGTATAAATACAAGCTATATGTAAACCCCATGTTTTGCAAGCAAAAGGTTGCAGGGTCAAGTCCTGCACATCCTGACACCAACAGTTGGATAGCACTCATGTTACTTTAAAACAAATTAAATGTTGGCCCTAACCTAATTTTTATACCACCTACAAATCACTCTATTACATAGTTAAAAATAACTACCTCAGTGTTATTAGAATTCAGATTCATCAGTAGTGGTTTTGAAATCATCATAGTATTGAAATGTAGTTAAATATTCATGAAAACAATTGTGAAATGTACTCTCCCAGCTGCTACTTAATGGTTCATTACCAAAGTCTACTGGGAGATGGTCTGAAGTCAGTATCATTGATGAAATATTACAATTAACGATAAAATACAGTGTTCATTCATTCGATTAATATTGTTCAGTCTTCATAGATGGGTATGAACATCACAGGAAAGATCTGTCAGTGCCAAACGACATTCAATGATATTGGGCAGTCTGCATTTTTTATTCACTGAAAATTAGATGATTAGGATTACTTCAATAATTCTTGGTATATATCTATTTATATCCAAGTAGAAAAAAAAGTGGGAAATTCTGAATGTTGATGTTATATGGGCAGTGCTCCAATTCAATGATATTGATACACGGCTGCCCAAAAATCAAATAAAGTCAAGTAAGAAGCTTGTACATTTTATACAGTTTTCTAGCAATTATGAAAACCTTTTTATTGGATTTTTATTTCCTACGGTTGTATATTTCGTCATCTCCTTTTCAACTAAAATATTTTACTATGCCTGATTTAAAACCATTAAGAAGAAATGTTAGCATAGCTTGATATCATTTTAGATAATAAGTAAATTATGTTTTAAGTTAGCTGTTCAAACACTGCCACTGCATTTGCTCATTATACCTTCTAAAAATGTATATAATCTGAATCATGAACTCATTTTCTTTGACTGTTATGTATTTTGACATTACATATGCAGATACAATCTGCAATCAAAAAAGAATCTTACATGCAAAATGTCAATTTGCAAATCATGTCATCGGTTTTGTGAGCATCCCAGGCAAGCAGATGCTTGTGAATCGAAGCAAAGTGTTAAGCTACGGCTAAGTTTGCTATTTTCCTACTATTCAATACAAATGCTTACTATATATAGACTATATATTAGACTCGGACGCCGGCAAACTCTTCGTGTTCATCTTTAAGGAAAAAAATCTTTTTATTCTATGAACAGGGAGGCTGTTTGAGGCTAGGATGTCACATGGAGGTTGTTTAGGGCAAAGAAGGGCCCCAAGCCCTATGCTTCCAATCTGGGTGTTGGCCAGGTCCTGTGAATGCAATCTCGGTGCCAGGGCTGACATGATACTAAAGGGAGGGGGGCAATATGCAAGGGGGTGTGGACATTAATTCATTAGGGGGTGCTGGCTGGGGGCATCACATAAACCAATACTAAAGGAGGGGCTGCTTGGTGGAATAAATATATCTACTGAGAACTGTTACTTCAAGCAAAATACTTTTAAGGCTTCTTAATTTAATAGTGACATTTAATGAACATCTCAAGGTCTCCAAGTGTGCCATTCTTTGTGAAATACAAAGCTATTAAAATAAATAAGTAATGGCATTGGCTTTTGGCAGGTGAGTACTCTATGCATAACATCATAATTTCATACAAATTATAAGTTGTATTGAGCAAAAATAACTATGAATATTAAAATATTAACGAAACAATATACTTTGCCAGTGCTATATAGATGTAATATGATTATGATGAGTATCAATGATAATTTGCCAACATTTTAATCTAGATTTTCGTTACAATTAAGTAGCATTGACTGTGAACCTATTACTGATTTAATATAATACTATATTATTAGGTAGTCTGGATATGAATCCATTGGACAACTTCAAGTCTCATTTAGAACTCAAAGAACTCAGATCCAGGGAAGTTAAAGCAGAGCTGGGCCATCACATAAATCAATCCTAAAGGGAGGGGCAGGCTGGGGGCATAAATACACATGGTGCTGGCTGGGGGCAATACACAAGGGGCCAAAAGAGGAGGTCAAAGACGAAGTACTGTGGAAAACACTTGTTTTTATTGTTGTAGCTTAGCCTGTCTGGTTACGGGTGTTGATGTGGCAGAGCCTGTCCTGATGTGCATGTTTGGGTGTCAGTGTGGCAAAGCCTCTTCTGGTGTGTATGTGTGGGTGTCGGTGTGGCAGAGCCTGTCCTGGTGTGTGTGTGTCGGTGAAGCAGAGCCTCTCCTGGTGTGTATGGCTGCGTATCGGTGTGGTAAAGCCTGGCCTGGTGTATGTGTTTAGGTGTCAGTGTGGCAGAGCCTGCCTTGGTGTGTGTTTTTGGGTGTTGGTGTGGCAGAGCCTGTCCTGGTGTGTGTGTGTGTGTGTGTGTGTGTTTGGGTGTCAGTGTGGCAGAGCCTGTCCTGGTGTGTGTGTGTTTGGGTGTCAGAGTGGCAGAGCCTGCCTTGGTTTGTGTGTTTGGATGTCGGTGTGGCCGAGCCTTTCCTTGTGTGCGTTTTCAGTCATCTGTTTCCTGGCTAGTTGAACTATTTAATTTTTACTTATCCAGAGATAAAACGCCCTCCTGAATTTGTAGTCGCTTCAAAGTACAAAATTTTCTAGGCCCAGAAATCAGAAAAGTAAAGGTTCTGTGTTATTTACTCTATTTAAATATGCATATCTTATTAAAAATGATTAGTGGCACTAAATTGTGACTTCAGGCATCACATGTATGATTACTTTTTTTAGCGTACTGATGTACTCCCAATTCCTCTACATGAGATTCTATCCTATATTATCTGCCGAGCACTGATGTCATCTTTATCCAGTACACATGGATGCCGAGGAGTTAAGATTCTGTCTATTTTATTTATTTTCATAAAAAGGCCCATCAAAATCCTCAAATCCTCAAAGAGCAGCTGCCCTTTGCCATTCATTCTTTAGTGTGAATGCAGTTATGTCAATGCTGCCGCTAACTGTTACAGTGTTATATATTTGTTTAATTCAACACTGAAAAAATGACACTCTGCTACAATGTAAAGTAGTGAGTGTACAGCATGTATAACAGTGTAAATTTGCTGTCCCCTCAAAAAAACTCAACACACAGCCATTAATGTCTAAACCTTGGCAACAAAAGTGAGTACACCCCTAAGTGCAAATGTCCAAATTGGGTCCAAAGTGTCAATATTTTGTGTGGCCACCTTTATTTTCCAGCACTGCCTTAACCCTTGTGGGCATGGAGTTCACCAGAGCTTCACAGGTTGCCACTGGAGTGCTCTTCCACTCAAGATGATGACATCACGGACCTGGTGGATGTTAGAGACCTTGCGCCCCCCCACCTTTTGTTTAAGGATGCCCCACAAATGCTCAATAGGGTTTAGGTCTGGAGACATGCTTGGACAACCATCACCTTTACCCTCAGCTTCATTAGCAAGGCAGTGGTCGTCTTGGAGGTGTGTTTGGGGTCGTTATCATTTTGAAATACGGCCCGGTCACCGAAGGGAGGGCATCAATGAACTGTAGCTACCCAGTGCCGGCAGCACTCATTCAGGTCTATACCATGACACTCCCACCACCATGCTTGACTGTAGGAAAGACACACTTGTCTTTGTACTTCTCACCTGGTTGCCGCCACACACACTTGACATCATCTGAACCAAATAAGTTTATCTTGGTCTCATCGGACCACAGGACATTGTTCCAGTAATCTATGTCCTAAGTCTGCTTGTCTTCAGCAAACTGTTTGTGGGCTTTATTGTGCATCATCTTTAGAAGAGGCTTCCTTCTGGGACGATAGCCATACAGACAAATTTGATGCAGTGCGCGGCATATGGTCTGAGCAGTGACAGGCTGACTCCCCACCTCTTCAATCTCTGCAGCAGTGCTGGGAGCGCTCATACATCTATTTCCTAAAGACATCCTCTGGATATGACGCTGAGCACGTGCACCCAACTTCTTTGGTCGACCATGGCGAGGCCTGTTCTGAGTGGAACCTGTCCTGTGAAACCGCTGTATGGTCTTGCCCACAATGCTGCAGCTCAGTTTCAGGGTCTTGGCAATCTTCTTATAGCCTAGGCCATCTTTATGTAGAGCAACAATTCATTTTTCAGATCCTCAGAGAGAGTCTTTGTCATGTTGAACTTCCAGTGACCAGTATGAGAGTGTGAGAGCAGTAACACCAAATTTAACACACCTGCTCCCCATTTACACCTAAGACCTTGTAACATGAGTCACATGCCACGGGAGCAGAAATGGCTAATTGAGCCCACTTTGGACATTTCTACTTAGGTGTACTTACTTTTGTTGCCAAGGTTTAGACATTAATGGCTGTGTGTTGAGTTATATTTGAGGGGACAGCAAATGGATACTGTTACCGAGGCTGTACACTCAATACTTTAGATTGCACCAGAGTGTAATTTCTTAAGTATTGTCACATGAAAAGAAATAATAAAATATTTACAAAAATGTGAGGGGTGTACTCTGTGTAGGACAATGTACATGAACTCTTTGTTCTTTGGAGGACTGTTCCCAAGGAGATACATCCAGCTAATCAGACTGGATCAAAGCATTTGGGTTTTGGAAGAAACAGAGAAAGGAATCTTTTTTTGGCCTTCCCAGTCTGTATAAAGCCCAGAAAAGCAGACCATTATAGACGGTGGACCCCTCGATTGCATTACATACTTCCAGCAGGCTACAGTAGACACTAATTGCAGCGTAATATCTGGTTCCATTGCTTGGATTTATGTTTAAGTTACCCTGTACCGCTTCTTGGCCTTTTGGCTAAGATCAAGTGTAGTACCCTACGGGAAGGGTGGGCAACTTGATCCTCTGGCCTTAGGGCCTGAGGTAGCTTGGAGCCTGAGGTGTATACTTGACCCCCAGAGTAGTCC
Organism: Spea bombifrons; assembly: GCF_027358695.1. Lineage (NCBI taxonomy): Eukaryota > Metazoa > Chordata > Amphibia > Anura > Pelobatidae > Spea > Spea bombifrons. The sequence goes on along the minus strand of NC_071087.1, from coordinate 18,639,383 downwards.
TGCGTCACTTTGACAGCCTTGCACTATCGTTGTGGATGTGATAATGTGTCATGATTTATGCCTAATTTTGCAAGTTTCAAGCAAGCATTACATGTTTTTATTCAACTTGCATTATTTAACGTTGTAGGCACTCTCATCCAACTACAGTCAGGTTAGTTAAGGTGCAAGTTTTTTTTCCACTTGACTAACTGCTTTAGGAAATAAACTTAAATAAGGCTTTTCACTCATGTACTCCTTTCCTACTGAAACCAAGAAGTGCAAGTGAGAAAGAAACTATATGCACACAGTTATATGTGAGCTCCCATAAATTCAGGGGGGTTGCAGGAGCCAATTGTATGTATGTTAGCAAAACATCAGTGTTCAATAGCTTGTGCATTTGGATTTGTATGAATTGCAAATGTAGCGAATTTTGGCAAATTTGACGATTCTTACAAAGCCACAAAAACAAGGCTATATACCCCACAAAGCGGACAGAATTTTAGTCTGTGAAATTTACGGGCCCTTTCACTCACACTCATTCTTGTTCATTCTCTTATGCTTTTATCCTTCTCTGCCAACCACTTCCGTTTCTGCATGTTCTTGGTCTTCATCTTCACCGAAAGTGCCATGATTTTGATGGAAGTTCACCAATGGCGCTTTTGGTGATGTACTCTCACCTGACTAAATAATTGTACATAACCTGGCACCAACTTCCACTAAAATGGCGGCACTTGCGGTCACTGAAAGCAACATGATTTTGGCGGAAGTTCACCTTAGGGAGCTGCCCTGGAGGATCAGATGAGAGGACATCACTGGAATAGCCACCATTTTGGCAGAAGCTTGAGCCAGGTTATGTCCGTGAAGACAAAAGAAAAAAGATAGAAGATGAAGAACAAAAAGATGCAGAAGCAGTCTGCGGAGGCGGTCTGCAAAAGCGTAAGGCAGAAATGGAAGTGGTCAGAAGAGAATGTAGGAAACATTTAGAGTGTGAGAGAGCGAATGAGAGTTAATGCGGGCACCAGGTAGCAATATTTGTTCCCGAATTAAAAATACCCCACAATTTTCATCTGCACTAAATGAGCAGGGAACATATATCTTTGCACAAAAAGGAATCCAACAAAAACAAACCAAAAAAATGCGTCTGAATCCTTTTTGGCCCATTTACACGTCTAGATTTGCATGCAAAACTGGACTCCAATATGCATTTAACATGAAAAAATGGTTGTGTGGACTTTAACAATGAAAATGGCCATGTCTTCTATGTGAAATGCATGAAGAATGAGAGCATTTATAAGCGCTTAGGTTACAGTTTAATTCCAACAGTAAAGCTAAAATTGAACATTTCATCTCAAAATCTGCAAGTGCAAAGTAGTTTTAAACATCTCACATGAGGTTAAGGTTGCAGCTGTTATTTAGGGAAAATAAATTGCTGTAACTAAAAATCAAATGCAATTTGCTGTAACAAGTATAAAAAATAGATAAAAAATTGCAAACAGCACTTATGACATAATAATCTTTGATGATTTTAAAAGTCAGTACATGAAGTATTAGTAAAAAGATGGTAATTAAAGTAACATAAATGCAATAAATAAAGGTAAATGACATATATTATATTATATAAAATATTCATTCTGGAACCCCAGGGTCAGGTGCCTGGATATGAATACGGTCAGATAGCTTAACTCATCCTCTATGAAAGCACACAGAGTCTTCTGTATTTTCTTTTTTGGGGAAGTCACAGAAATAAAGGCACTTGTAGGTTGTACAGTGTTGAGAAAAAGTGCTTCTTTACAAGAAGCTGTTTTGGGGAAATAAAAACAGATTGCCTTGCAAGAGAGAAGAAAATCAGAATTAACAATCAGTACTCACAGAGGCTGCTGAGATAGAATACCCACAGGAGAGATTCCAAAAGGAACAGGAAAACACCCCGGACAGAATAACTTACAAAAAGAGAAAGGGGAGGAGGAATAGCCTAATCTCAACTATGAAGGTTGCCAGGGGGCGACCAGCTACTGACTGGGAGAAAGGGGAACAATAGAATATAGAAACATGTTCCATGAAAATAAACTGTCATTTATTTGTATGACTAATGATGTGCTAAGCAAAAATATTGTAATAATAATAATAATAAAAATAACTATTGATTCTAATTCACATGGGCAAAGGGGAGCAAATCAGAGGGTAAGGGCACAGGTAACTTTTTATATGTATGTCACTATCTACCTAAGTGTCAGTTTCCTAAGTGCTAATAAGGGATTCATTCCACTGCATACTAGTGTGGCTGATCCATCCTTCATAGTGGCACTTTTACCTCTTGCGTGATACACGCTAACTCCCTCTAGATTGTAAGTTCATTTGAGCAGGACCCTCCTCACCTGTTTTTCTGCAAGTCAAATTGTTATGTTATATATTACTATCTAAAACAATAAATAATAATAATAAAGTCTTTATTTTTTGTTTTTATACACTTTTGTTTCTTTCACATTAACTTCACATCTTATTTCAAGAATCTTCAGTTTTTAACTTTGCTCTTTACAGCTGTCCAGGTTGCTCCCAACTAACTCCTAGAAAAGAGGGAGGTGATTATGCCACTTTACATATTTCTGGTCAGACTTCTTCTACAGTATTATGTACAGTTCTGGACACCCCATCTCCAGAAGGATATTGCTACATTGAAGAGAGTTCAGAGGAGAGCTACAAAAAATGGTAAATGGTTTGCAGGACAGAAATGTTCAGGAACCTTAGGAGATCTTAATATGTATAGCTTGGAGAAAAGAAGAGAGGGGTGCAATAGAAAAATGTAAATGTCAAAGTACATTTCAAAGGAGGAGCAATGTTAGAACAAGTAGTCAAGAAATAGAGGATTAGAGGCTTAGATGTAACGTGAGGAAGTTTACTACTTTACTGAGAGGGTAGTGGATGAATGAAACAGTTTCGCAGCAGAAGGGATGGAGGCTAATACAGTGAGGAAATTTAAACAGGCGTGGGATAGACATAAAGCTATCCTCACTAAAGGACCTGACCAAAGACTGATAGGAGTTTAAACCCCTTACATCAGAAAAAATGGGCAGACTAGATAGGCCGAATGGATCAAGTCTTTCTTCAGTTGTTTTTTATCATATTAGTTAGCCTTCTCTTTTATTCACACATGCACACTAGTTAATCAGCACTGTACCTCTTTAAAAGCATGACAGATATCTACACATGGGAGCCCTCCAGGTTTGGACCAGAGTGTCCAGGTAGAGCAACCTTAGGTCTTCTGGTCAATTTCTTCTTTGTCTGCGCAGGTGAGCGGTGTTTGTCCGTGCCAGCTCCATGCCCACTTCCTTTTACTCTTCTCCACTTCCACCATATTCCCAATCCATTAAGGGTCATCTGGTGTTAACTCATATATGTCTAGCCCGTCCCTCTACAAAGCCTAGGAAAGCTCCAAGTTTGCAGATTTCCAGTGATCTAGAAACACTTTGTTTCAATATTTTTAAAGTTATGGAGATATTCACTGTCAATGGACAGACTCCCAAATGTAGCTAGGCATATGGTTTTGTTTCAGTGGTTTTCTTTTTAGCCTATCATGAAAATGATTATTTTAAACACTGGTAGATTTCTTTTTTATACCATTTCTCCCAACAGAAAATGCTGTTCTGTCAAAACAAAAAGTGTTTAGATGGAGACACACAGGTGTGAATAATTTTCAGGAATATTGAAAAAAGTGTCATTTCTTATTTATTTATCAAATTACCGACTGATTTGTTAGAGATAGCTCTGAAGTTTTATTCTGTTGAAATGTGTCAAGCTTTTTCTAGTTTCACAAATTATAATTTCACATTGGTTCCTTTACAGTTTTGAATTGTTAAATAAGTTAACATTATATTTATAGTTATAGTTTGTGTTTTACTATGTGTGGCCATGGGGCAGTTTCACCCTTTATTATTCCTAAATCTCCTTTTCACAATGCATATTCAAAAAAATATACATGAACTGATGTATTTATTTCAGTATAATCTTTAACGGGACACCCCAGCCTTCATATAAGGGACCACTGAGGAGACTACCATAGATGTTACAGCACCTGTAAACTTACATCTGTGAGAAGCCGAATAGTATTTAAACAGAATACAGTGCAAGAATGTAAGTATACATGGGATATGTATGAGGTTATTCTGAACATCAGACTTGTGCAATTCGGATTTGTATGAATTGCAAACTTACCGAAGCTCTGAAAATGAAGCTCTTCTAATTGTAATAGTGATGTCTAGTTATCTGCTTTTCAGGTGGGGCAAAGATTTCCCCTGAGGTGAAGGGATAAAGAGTTGAACCCTTTATAATTAGAATTTGTAATACCCTTTATTCCCTCTGTAGCCCTGTGTTGTATTATTTTCAGTTCCAACTTTATCTATCTTATCTCGACTCATCTCAAATCAAAAATATAAGGAAGTGAAGCCGAGTTATTATAAAGTTAACACTGATTACCTCAAATTATATATATATATCTATATCTATGTTTATTTGTTTTGCACGTGGCAGTTACTAAATATTTTCACTTTTTACAAAACACATGCAAAATTTTGTAGAATTGCTCTAGGGCTTCATGGTAATGTCTTAGAAACTATAGCATGTTATCATGCTGAGCAAATGCATATCTTAAGATCGCTTGACTAATAATACTTTACCTACTTTAAATATGTTTAATATATACTTCAGGCAATATTCTAAAATGTATCACTATAAAATGTCCCTACATTATTATAGCCCATGCATTATCAGTAAATTATTAAATAGGTCTGAACCTTCACTATTTTCTGTTAGCATACTTGCACTAATGGGGTTGTTATGCAGCAAAACTCTAAACCAATATATGTCCCATATGTGCTCATTACATCATAACATAATTACTAGACTAAAATGAGAAACAATTATCTGAACTGTGTCATAAAAGTTTGATAAAATCATGGCGTACTCTCAAATCAACCTAACACATTTTTTATCTGTTTTTAAATTCCCATGGAAATAAATATTGAATGAAAAAGCAATGCTGATAAACATAGGAAGCAAAGTAACAAATGGTAGCTTTTTGTTTTTGGTATAAGTTGGCCAGGTAAAATATTGTCTTGACATTAATGTCCTCCTGTTCTCTGCCTACCTTTGTGCATTAGGTTACAATGTTTAGTTCTGTACCTAAGCACCACCAAGTCCATGGACCAGCAATGAGCAAAAGAAAAAATACGTTATTACCAACCTTCTCCCTATGTATGAAGAGGTAACTTAAGTATTTAATAATTTACCCCACTATAGTTACTTAGGCAGGGGTAGAATGTTTCTCCCTCAACTTAACATCATCAGGAGTTGGGTGAGAAGTAATAGTTATCATGATAATCAGGAGTATTTGCATTATCATACCCAGCCAAATAGATACCTGATGTCTGTATCACAATGGAAGTGGTTTGCACAATGTTTCTCCTTGTGATTCATGGCAAAGGCTAAATAACATGTACTTGATTCTGGGCTCCAATGAGCCCCAGTCATTGTGCTAACAGAGAAACTCTTCAGCACAGGGCCGGATTAAGAGCATCATGGGCCTGGTGCCGAGGATTTTGGTGGGCCTTTTATATGGAAATAAATAAAATAGATAGAATCTTAACTCCTTGGCATCCATGTGTACTGGATAAAGATGACATCAGTGCGAGGCAGATAATACAAGATAGAATCTTACGCACACACAAAAAAAGTCATCAAAAAAAAATTTAGTACCACTGATCTTTTTTAAAATAAAAGTAAAACCTTTACTTTTTCTCTCACAGATTTCTGGGCCTAGAAAGTTTTGTCCCCTGAAGTGACTACAAATTCAGGAGGGCGTTTTATCTCTGGATAAGTAAAAATTAAATAGTTCTATTTATTCCTACAGAATCTGAAGTGCCGGGAAACAGATGGCCAAATATATACCGGGACAGGCTCTGCCACACCGACACCCAAAAACACACACCAGGACAGCCTCTGCCACCAACACCCAAACATACACACCAGGACAGTCTCTGCTACACCAACGCCCAGACACACACACACCAGGACAGGCTGTGCCATACAGACACCCAAACACACACACCAGGACAGCCTCTGCCACACGGATACCCAGACACAGACACCCGGACAGGCTCTGCCACACCGACACCCAGACACACATATCAGGACAGGCTTTGCCACATCAACACCCAGACACACACCAGGACAGGCTCTGCCACATCAACACCCAGACACACACCAGGACAGGCTCTACCACACCAAAACCCCAACACACACACACACCAAGACAGACTGTGCCACACTGACACCCGCATCCAGATTTGTGTTTGTGTTTTTGCCCCTTTGGTATCCCCTTATGTTTATTTATGCCCCCAGCCTGCCCCTTCCTTTAGTATTGATTTATGTAATGACCCCAACCCAGTGTATTAATTGTGTATTAATGCCGCCAACCCAGATAAAATGCTGCCCTGCAGTATAGGGGATGTATATCTAACTAAGTGGTTCCCTTCCATGAGTCTATACATCCCCTATACTGCAGGGCAACATTTTATCTTGGCTGGTCTCAATATGTATACAAAAAACAAAAACTGTCTGCGCTTCTTACCCTAATAAAGTTGGCAACAAATATATAAACATAATATAAATGAGAGGTTTTGCTTTGGCCAATTCATATAACCAAAACCTCTCATTTATATTATGTTTATATATTTGTTGCCAACTTTATTAGGGTAAGAAGCGCAGACAGTTTTTGTTTTTTGTATACATTGTACAGCCAATACACTGTTTTTGCAGCATGCTTACACCTGTTTGGTAGGCCTCGTATTATACATTTGTATTATTTGAGCCTGTGACTAGCTTAGTGCACCGACATTTTTTCTTTTCCCTGGTCTCAATATGTAAAAGGTGATGTGGTCACTCAATTTTTTAGGTCACTCCTAAGTTAGTATATAAAATATATTAGTTTATAAAATTAATTTAAGAATGCATGTTCAGGGTTTATACAAAATTAAGTAAAAAGTAATTATGTAATTGGATACTATATAATTGAAAATACCCTCCAAGTATTCCTTTTGTAACAGCATCATAAAATATTCATAACCTAATCAAAAAGGAACAGCTCCCCTCTTCTACGCTTAAGTGTCTCTTCTTTGTTTTTCTTTTTTTCTGCATTTCTTTCTCTAGAAGAAGAGCACACAACCTCCCATTAAGCTCAAGTCGAGTAGGCTTACATCATGTTAAAGGTTTACAGATTGACAGAGGATTAACTAAAATCTTACCTGCTAACACACTATACCTTCTATGTACTTCCGCTTTCTTAAATATAGATTTAAAAGATATTTTTTTCTCTCTACAATGAATAAACAGTCTAAAACTAACCCTAAAATATAAAACAAATGAAAAACAGAGGAAACAGAACCTAAGCGCTTTCTAAGTAATAGGTATGTCATGCAAACTGCCTATATTTAAGTATTAACTTCCAATTAGGGGCACTCATGTAAGATCAAGGGGGAAATAAGAGAAACAACAATAATAGTATAGACTGTAATGACTGTTCAATTAATCTATATTTCAATCATTGCACTCACAATAGTGGTGTGGGATTTGTTGATAGGCATCTCCATAGTGCGACGCTATGAATACATGCACACCACTACTCGCCACACAATGACGTACACGGTAGTAGCAAGACGGAGCTGCATAAGAAGATGATTGCACTGAAAATAATTCATTTTCATACTTCCTGAGGAAGCCGCTGTAGGCGAAACGCGTTGAGGACTTTGAGGACTTTTTCGTGTAGAGGACTTATATATATATATCTAGAGGACTATATATATATATATATATATATATATATATATATATATATATATATAGATATTTATCTAACACTTTATAGTGTCTGTATTTAATTTACATATTCTAGGGCTTGTCCCATAATATATTTAAATTGATTATTTATGATATTAGGACTTCATTTAAGGCTGGTCCCATAATAAATTCTACTTAATATTTTTATGGCACTGGCACTTTATTATGGGTATATCCCTTAGCAATTGCTCTTTTTCAACACTTACCTGTGGGGGGATATCCCATGAAGACCGATCCCTATTTTTGGCAATTTGGTGTATAAGTCCGACACCACTAAAATAAGTACTGGGAGACCGGAAGAATCCCTGAACATCTTGGAAATCTCCTCACTCCAACTCAAGGCGCATTCGCACATTGTTCTGGTGTGCATCATATTGTGTGAGTTCAATATTATTATTTTTTATCATACATCGGAAGAATATACTGCACCATTTGTTTTCGGTCTCTTCTGTTCTCCTTTACCCAGATTCAAAAAGATACAGAGAAAAGCCTCAATAACACAACACTATTGTGAGTGCAGTGACTGAAATATAGATTAATTGAACAGTCATTACAGTCTATACTATTATTGCTGTTTCTCTTTTTTCCCCCTTGATCTTCTTTCCCACTTGATCCCTTAATTGAAAGTTACTCAAAGTGCTATTCAACCTTTGTGGAGAGTTGTCATAAGGTGGCAGCTGTGAGACAATAAGGGAAAGTACTTTTCCATTCATTATATATTTTTTAAAATGTTTCACATTTGATATCACTTGATTTTGGAGACACTGGTACTCTCACTATATATTTATCTACTATATTTAAGTATTAGTAAGGGACATGAACAGCATCCATGCAGGGTGTCTTCAAAGGATGGCAGATGTCCTGTTCTGGGTGCTACACAATTTAGCAGACCTAGCTTCTTCAGAGATATGATTTTAGAAATATGGTTAAGTTTCTGAAATAGAATCATAACATGAAGATGTTCTGTGTGCCCATAGAATGATAGAAAACATGGCAGGAGGGCTTAAAAAGGGTCTGAACGTGATCACTCCAGAGTTATTAACACCTGAGGTACCCTAACAACAAAATCTGAAATTTTTGAGATATCAGGCAACCGTTTTCTGTCGGGCTGTATGACAAGTCATTAAGAGTGTTATAAAGTGCCTGGGCTAAATGTTCCTCTCCCGTGTAACTCCATATGGACGGTCTCCAAAAGACAAAGGAAGAAGATTTCTATAAAAAATGGGAATCTGAGAGAAAAACTTTTTTTGATAAGGGACTTTGACATCTGGAAATTGCCACGGATAATTCTTATTTTATGTAAGTTTTATCTCTGTTTATTTTATTATTTTTTTTTGTTAATTTTCATGTGTTCTCTTTATACCGTTTTTGATAGCACTGTGACTACTTTTACTGTCTTTGTCTAAACTAAACTTGAATTCTTAGCTGTTAGCGATAGCACGTTACCATTTTTCTAATTTGCACATTTTACATTCTAACCATCTTAGGTATTTTTTAAAACTTTAAATGGAAATTCATGGGGGCATGGAGTATAGTTTTGGGGTTTGGAGTGTATGTGAGATGTAAAAACTAACAAAAAAATTAAGGGGTTACTGGTTAAATATGAAAGTTAGTATAAATAAAATTCAAATTCCAGGAGGAATGGGACCCCCATCCCATTTCCGATGGGATAGGGGTTGACATACTTTGGAAAAACAAAGAAAGTTTAAGCATTTAGTTGGATTACAAAACATTGTTGCTGCTTTTAACATCAATGAACTTTTAGACATTTCTAATGTAAATATGTGTAGTATATGTATGTATTTTAAAATTGAAAAAGCCTAACTTCCACATTCTCTGTGTACACCATTACACTGTTAAGGAAATTTAACTTTACTTATGTATTAAGGCTACTTATACACCGATCAGCCATAACATTAGGATCAATGACAGGTGAAGTGAATAACACTGATAATCTTGTTATCATGGCACCATTTCATCCTCAACATTGATGTGTTAGAAACAGGAAAAATGGCCAAGCATAAGGATCTGAGCGACATTGACAAGGGCCTAATTGTGATGGCTAGACGACTGGGTCAGACTATCTGGAAAACTGCATCTCTTGTGGTGTGTTCTACAGTGGTCAGTACCTATCAAATGTGGTCCAAGGAAGGAGAAGTGGTAGATCGACATTACGGTAATGGACAGCCAAGGCTCATTGATGGATGTGGGGGGCATATTTGTGACCTTGTGGTCAAATTCAACAGACGAGCTACTGTAGCTCAAATTGCTGAAAAAGTTAATGTTGGTTCTGATAGAAAGGTTATGGTCAGCTGATGGAGGCCTATACCAATTGGCCAAAGGTTTTTACAACCTGGGCTCTGTTACTGATGGAGCATCTGTGGGTAAGGGCACAGGTCTTGTCCCATTGAGCAAGGGTAAGAGGCAGTTTTAATGCAGACTTACATTTACCGACAAAGTCAGGAAGGGTTGGGTTTAGAACCAGTAGGAGAAATGTAATGGGCAGATGAATATTCTGTTGTACAGAACTCCTCAAATGTTGTGAGGTTTCTGGAAAGCTGGTGCTGTGGGACAGAGTGGAGGATCCGAGGCTGCAGAAATAAAAGGGTTGTCTTATGATCTCTGGGGAAAGCCGGATTATGTTTAATTGGGGTAACTGGGGAAATGAAGGAGGAAAGCTGGGCCCTGTGGGAGAGGGAGTGTCAGACTTGTAGTATAGCAGAGACAAAGGTTTTGTGGGTTGCTATTCTTCTAGCATTGGATGGGGTGAGCCATGTTATAGTACCCATGGGGATTCTAATACGCAGGAACTCTACCTCTATCCATTATCAAAAATCTCCCTTCTCCAAGCTTACAAAGGCTACATGAACCAATTAACAACAATCAGCGACTTAATAATTGATATATAATTGACATAAATAACTATGTAGATCATTTTGGAAATCATACTTGTATATCTATATACAACTTTATAAAAGGCCAATCATTTTGTTTTGCGTAACTTAAGTATACTAATCCATTGTGTAAGTTTTGCTTATAAATTGTTTTGGTCAAAATAAAACCTAGGAATGGTAAAAAAAATAGCCATTGGCATTTGATTATCCGCTAAATCTTCTGGTTTGGCAATTACTGTCACTGGTGCTGCTAAGTATTGACTTTGAAGAGGATGCTGATGCAGATCTTTCTCTTGCTGCATTCACTGTTATTGATGCCTCCCTAATGAAATTCTCTTGCAAACAAATTGTTTCTACATTTATTAACTCACTAACTTGGGGAAACTATGCATCATCAAAAACAATCCAAAATGCTCAAAACTATGTTGGCCATCAATCACTTTCAGACAACTGTAACTTAACTGTAACTCAAAAAGAGAGAAGATTAATCTAAAAATATAAATATCTATATGTGTCCAGAAGAATGTTAATAATACTTTGTGTACACAGTATAAAATTAATTTGTAACATGTAAAAAGTTACTTTAGAAAACACATTGATATTGCTTATTGCCAGATAAAAATAATTAGGTTGTATCTGACATTAGCAATATGGGGTTTTCAAACTAAAACACATTTAATAAATTGGTCTGTTAATGGAAATGCAATCAAAATCGGAATATGCTTGTTTATACTGCTTTTATAGTGTAAGTCAGGGTCAGCTCTACCTATAGGCAAGAAAGGCACAAATAGCCTGATTTGCAGCCGGCTGGTCTGCCAACTGCTAGAGGAACATGGCCTGTTGGGATGAACATTGATCTTCCTCTAAAATAATAATGGTGCGTCTGACCTCACTGCTGGGATAGGGAAAAACAAGAAGCGGGGAGATAAAGATAAAGAGAGGGTAATGAGAAAAGGGAGAAATTGGCAGAAATGGATAGATAATGAGATAGGGGGAATTATGAAAAAAGAGAAAGAAAGTGTTTTGAAAGTGTTTGTATGCTAGGTCTAGTATGTCTAAAGGCAACCAAGTGTGTGGCTGCAAGGGCAAGTGTAAGTCAAAATGTTTATGTGTAGGGGCAAGCGTGAATGTGTATGTGTTTATGGGCAGGCATTTGCAATATGTTTATTCTGACAATCTATCCACGTTTTGGGCCATAGATTAAAAGGGTAAAACATGAATAAGGGGGGGTGTACAGGAGCCAGACTGAGAAGCAACCAGAGTCTTTAAGAGGAGGCCACTGTGTGTGCAATCTACATGTTAAGTAAATCCTGTGGATGCAATATGGGCAAGTGCCATGTCTCTGTGCAATCTGGGTGCTGCCCTAAATCCTATTTGTGCAATCTGGGTGCTGCGGCAAGTCCTATGTGTGCAATCTGAATGCCAAGGCTGTGTTTGCATGTGATGTATATTTAATCTATACCTAAACTACATAGTCTGGGGTGTAGCATAGTGAAGAAAAGGACAAAGGGCCCAGTCAATGCAGGGGGGCATGTCAAATGTGCAGAAGAGGTAGAGCCATGGGGGCAGCAAAACAAAGTTTTGCCTAATGTGGCAAAAATCCTTGCACTGGCCCTGATGGAGGCAGCAGATTGAACCATGTAAGTTTAGTTCTTACCAGAGATGTAATATTCAACCTAATCATATCTACCTGATATATAAGATCGTGAAAGCAAAGAAAATGGAAGGCAAGGGAATTCTGCTGAATAAATCATTATTTTTAAACTAGGGATTCACTGAGTGTAATGATATTGAGTTTATCTTTTGTGTGGCATTAGTTTCCTGCAGAGACAATATTGATCAATTTTGAGTTTTCTGTTATAGCGGAGAGGACCAGTGTGTGTTCTACAATGTAAACATATTTCCTAATTTAAATATACTTTTGCTTATATGTCAATACTGACTGCTTCTATACTTAGCTCTACCACAATATAAAAAATAACTCAACAAATAAACAAATGCTTATTTTTCCATTTATTATTGATTTTTTCCAACATCAAGTTCATGTAAATGTAAAGTACACATTATGGTAGCTATGAGGTCCCTTTAAATTTTTTTATCCATTTGCCCCTTTCCCTGCCCATCAGCTATATGTTGTGCAGGTGATGAGTTCAGCCGAGCACATCTCCTGACACATGATATACTTACTACTACAAAGGTCATGGAAAGGGTTTACATAGATTTCAGTGGGACGCTGCTTCAAATATCCAATCAGTGGAGCAAAATGTCCGAACAGTGAGGGGAGGTACAGCTCTACAGCTGCAGCTTCTTCCTAACATAAGTGATAATTATTAGGTGAATTTTTTATTTTGTTTGTGGTCCGTTTGTTTTCAGACGATGAATTTCGTTCTCCTGCCATTTTGGTTTGGACAAAATTCAGAGGGCTTTATTCATTTGGAAACACAATTCATTGTCAATCGCTCACTCATGCTCTCTCACACTCTCATTCACTCTCATTTACTCTGTCTAAATGCCTCCCTACCGTCTCCACCGGCTGTGTCCCTTTTGCCTTTTCCGCAGCTCCTCTTCTTTTCTTCTTGTTCTTGTCTTCTTTCTTCTCCCTTTTTCATTGTCCGCTTTTCGCCAGAATCAGCTACTTTAGCCTGGCTTCCTGCTCCATGCACTTGGAGCAATAGGGAGAGGGTGGCACTGTGGCTCCGTCATTTTGTGGAATACTATTAGAGCCCAGAATAATGTTGATGGATACGTGAAGAAAGAGAAGTGTTTCTGCAACTCTCTTTCTCCGCAAATCCATTGGCATTATTTTGACCTGTTGGAGGTGCTCCCCGAGGCCTTTTAATGGAGCTGAGACTGGGAATTTTTGATTGAATAAAGAACAAGTAGAACAAGTAGAGGAAGAAAGATGCAAGAAAAGATGCAGAGCTGCAGAAAAGGGGACAAGGACATGGAAACGGCCAACAGAGAAAGTAGGGAGACACTGAGAGAGAGGTTGAGACTGTGTAAGAGAGCAGAGAGAGCATGAGAGACCATGAGTGAAAATGAGTGAGAATGAAAAAGCAACATAATGCAAAAAAAACAGAACTCTCTGATTGATTTTTGTTTGTTTTGTTGGGGGTCCCTCCTCTTTTTCCAAAGTTTATACAAATAAATAAAATTAGCAAATTTTGGCATAATTAAAATTTGTACGAATCTGAATACACAAGTCTAAAGTAAAAAACATTTCAAAAAATTAAGTTGTATGAATGTAAATGAAAGTACTTACAAAGTACTTTCATATGCATTTAATGTTCTTGAACATTTGAATGTTCTTGAACATTTTGAACTTTGGGACATTCTTTATTCATTTTGTATAATCCATTAGTGTTTCTGTTAATAACAAAAAAAATATATAATGTATGCCTGAGGCTTTTAAATTCAGTAAAATCTAACATTTAGGTAAATAAATAGCACCTGCAAAAATACACAAGCAAAAAACAGCTTCACATTGATTTCAGTGCTCTCTGTCCTCAAAAGATTAAATATAAATAACTATTTTCCCTATTTTCTTTGGACACTGTGAACCTTTCAATTGAAACGTGCATATGTACTCATGTTAAATAGGTTGTTTTGCCAGTCCTTGCAGTGCAGGGTAGGCAACAAACATAATGCCTTGTTATACAGAAATGCAGTTGGACAGATTAAAAAGCTTTTTTTCTCTTTTTTTCCCAGCAGACAAATTATTACTGAAAAAGGATAGAACAGACTGTGCACAATATGCCTACTTGACATCTAAGGGTTCTTCATATTTTTCACTTGTTTGTTTGACGATACTGTGTTCACTGGACTCTAAAAAAATAACAAAAAAACCTACAGTAGTAGAAATAAATATGAGTATAAATCTATTTTATGTGTTTGGAATGACAGCAAAAAGCGAGTTTGCGGGAGGGTTTTTTGGGGTTAAAAAATAATTACTAATAGACAGAAATTTATTTCATTATATTCTATCATTATTTTGCTCTCTTCTCCCTTTGCAGTATAGCTGAAGTATTGTATTCTGTTTCCATATAACAGCAACTTGGTATCTGTAACTTTGCATCATTGTGGTTTAAGAATTATCTAAACTAAATTGCCTGTAATTCTAAGTTTAATGCACATAACAACTACATTGCTGCTTCAAGACATCTGTATTTTTATACAAGAAACATAATACTTTCTGTTAAAGGCGTTGAAGTGTCAATCACTCCTGTTTTGCATCTCATGGATTTTCACAAACCTGTAATTTAGAACATCAGGTAGGTGTGGAAAGGAGCAATGAAAAAAACGTTCTTGTTTCAAAATAATAACAAACATCAAGCTGAACGTAAAATATTATACATGTCAGTGCAGAACTACTATAAATATAATATAAATCCTATATGTCAACTCAGGCATTAGACAATAGTGTAATCTATAAAAATATAAATGTATTGATTGATCAAACATTTGACCCTCAAAGCAATATCCTTTTGATTTCTAAATATCTGTATTTCTATGGATAAGAATTGCTCCTAAATGGACACTCCAGACATCAATGTAAGCAAAATCTCAATATTAGTAGGTGTCACAAAGGCAGAGGTCCACAGAGCCAAATAATTTAGCACCCAGCTTTTTTTGTTTCCCAATCATGTCTTTTTTTTTCTTTTTCATATTTTACCCCCTGGTCTACAGTCAACCTCTTGACAACAAATGCATCCCCTTAACAACAATTGACTTGCCTAGAATGTCATGGGGTTAAATGAGCGTAGAAAGCAATCAATTATTTTTTTCAGCATCAAGGCTTCCGATAACACCAGGAGCATTTCAAATGGTCATCTGATAAAGACATGCTGCCTCTAACAAGCAACAACGATTGCTTTCTTTGTACAGCTGGTGTTTCTGTGCTCGTTGCCCTATAAATTGCAAAAAAAAAGGCATTGTGCGGCAGGACACTGGGGAGGACTTGACAAACTGAAAGGGCGATCTGCCCCACGGTTTTGTAGGCCAGAATACGTTAGTGATTACTGTATGTGTATTGCTATTACATTTAATTTGTGCTGTTACGAGATACATCGCCGAAGAGGACGTCAGCAAAAGCGCCACCTGAGAGCAATATGGTGGTGCTTGCAGTGAGGGCCTCTCCCCTGATTAAAGATTCGGGAGAGGAGGTACAAAACCGTGGGGCAGATCGCCCTTTCAGTTGATCAAGTCCTCCCCAGTGTCCTGCCGCACAATGCGCTAGTTACAAGTGAGATCTCCAAAGCATCCCTATTTAAGCTATGCACTACCTTCATAGGCCTTATTAAAAGTAGTTGCAAACCTTTAAGACTCTGCTCGCTGTCATATTGTGGTGTTTCGTTAAGGTGCACAGTGCCATTATTGTACCTCTACCCCGACCACGATGGAATAGTAATAAACAAAACCTGCACTAATTTTTGTAATATGAGGTGAAAAATGATGTATAACAGACAACAATGGTTATATTAACAAATCATGCATGACCAACGTGCATGACTGTATAGTACTAAGAACAAAACATCTCGCCTAATCCACATTTGAAGTCTTAACAAAGCAGCTCTTAATGACTGCTATTTCTAATAATCTTTATTAGCCCTAGATAAAGGTTGGTTTTCTTGGGTTAACAAGAAGGCAAAGGAGTAGAAATGTATTATATATGTATATGAACAATTTTGGTTTCTTACATTTTTTAACTGTAATATCATTTTATTTCTTTTTTCGTTTCATATACATTTCACATTTTCAGTCGGAAGGTTACTTAGCCTAATAATTTAGCATAGTCACTTTTTAGGACTGATACATTATATGACTTTGCAAAAGATGTCCTTCAATTTTATATGCCCATTCCCAAAGTCTAAATATGAGCGTTTTTCTGAGTAAGATGATTTAGGTGGCTATAGAGCTTGTCCAAGAGCAATTCAGTGTGGTGGCTATTTGAATAATTTAAGCTTTTATTGAAATAATGTGGCTTATCCTAAATAAGGGCAAATATATGTCATCATAACTTAAGACAGGAGATCAGCCATCATTAGATATTGGTAATAAGAACAAAAGTAAGACAAAGGTTAAATATGCACCCAAAAACATAATGGTTAGCATTATTTATAGGAAAAAATGCATTTGACTTTTTATTCACTTATAAGAAAGAGTTGACAAGGCATGCAACTTTAAGTTTTATAAGCCTCAGGTGAGGGCATGCAAGTTCAATGAGGACTATAAGTCGTTGCCTGAAATGCAATGCGACTTTAAATCCCGTCTTTTTTTTTATTATTATTATTATTTTAATGCGGAGGAAAGAGAGGGTGTGGCCCGCGTAAGATCGGCAGCCAGGGAAACCAATCTTACGCGGGCCGCACCTCGAGCCCTGCTACTTACCTGTGGGAGGGTCTTCTGTACTGCATAGAGGAAGCGGAACCTAGCAGCGTTCACGTGACATCATGTGACTCTGCTCCAGTCCTGCTTCCTCTGTACAGTACCAGAGAACGCAGAGGGAGGCCGCGCCCTCTGCTGAAGTCTGTGAGCGGCATCGAGGAGCTGCAATGCAGGTAAGGCGGGTGGTTTGAATGAGTATGCATGATTGAGGGAATTAATCTTTGAATGAATGAGTATATGAATGAATGAGTGAGTGTGTGTGTGATAGCATGGATGTGTAAGTGCTGGAACCTAGGCATGATGGGACTGTGATTGCTGTTAGCATGCTTTCATATGTGTACCTCCGCATCTATTTGCTTGGATATTATTAATTTCTTCTAGCTACAGTTAGTATGTTCTTCTTTTTTTTTGGACAGAAAAAATGCCACCCTCAGTGCCTTGGCTCTATATTGTAAAATAATCATTGATTTGAGAAAGTTCAGTTTGTACCTTCATGGTGGATAAATGATGGGGTCGATGAAGTGTTGCCACTATTAGTAAAAATAACTATAATTATTTTGAAATTATAATCTCTTTTCGAATAGATTAGAGTTTATACTGGCTTGACATCTCATTTCACATTGAGCACTGTTAAAAAAAATCTAGTCACTTCTAATTGCAGATATTTCATCTGTTCCACCTTCATAACTACTAATAAACACTTAAAATATGTAAAGTATGTTTAAGAAGTGGAAAGCAATCCAATTCATGGTATAATTTATTTATAAAAATAAAATCAAATAAAATCCCAACATAATGATCAATTGACAATTGAAACACAGCAGCGAACTATAGAAAAATCTACACAAACAAAAATTGTGCAAAAGCAAAATAAATATATATAAAATAAGATTTACGTTTTTATATAATCATTTTCACACATTCTCAAACGGTCTCACCCTTAGTATTGGGATCTGGACATATGGTTTGACTACAAAAAATGATAACATATATTCGTTCCCATTATTTCCCTGTATATGTCAAAACAAATAATAAATAAAAAAGAACTTTATTGAAAAGGCCTGACCCCTCCTTTAGTAACTGTATCCAATATACTGTATTTGGTTGTACATATATAAACACATGCCTATGAAGCTCATGTAGGTGACACACATTACACAGGGTAGGCACATGTAAGATTGGGGGTTATGAGCCACAATTATACATAATCTAGGTACAAACTATATTTCCCCCTGTCTGAGTCTCTACGGCTCAGTAGTATCCTTGTTTTCTTTTACCTCAACCCTTTTTTTTTCTTCCCTTCTCTCTCTCTCTCCCCTCCTCCCTTCCTGTCGCATCCCGTCTTCCCCTTCAGCCTCCCTTCCCCGTTGCCCCTTTCCCATCATACTTCCCCTCTTATGTGTTACATGACTCCAAGCTGCCCTGTCCTGAGGCAGTGATAAATGTCTCCTCTTACCATTGCAATGTACCTTTGGTCTTTGTGGTATATGCACTCTGGGAGCACTGATGTATATTTTGGATATACTGTGCTATCTGTATCCCCATGTGATAGTACATTCCCCTTCTACCCGTTTTGCCTTTCTGTACCTTTCCATATTTGGAAATGAAACTGACAAATAAACTCCAGATTTACCCTAAATTATATTTCCCCTAATTCTAATTTATTTATTTTTTCTACTAATAGAGCACCCAGGTTAATCATAACTGAGGGCTATAGTAGTTGTAATCTACAAGAACTCAGGTGGGCATTAACTATAATCAGTAAGTGATATTTTAATAGATTTATCCGTTTATGTGGTATTTTTATTTTGGTTTTAATTCATATAAGCAGGGATCTTTCTTGTTTCTGTATCTTGACAAGGTGAAGTAACAACAGATCTGCTGCTGTTATAGAGGGATTTTTTATAATTTATTTAACATGTTACTCTTGTAACCGGAAGTTACAGTTTTTTCATATTCGATGCTTACAGATAGGGATCTATATCTTTTTAACTTTAGTGAGATGTTACACATTTTCCACTTTTTAGCCTCTTTGTTGTAGTCTATTGGAAGATTGCTGTTCAATTACTTGTGATAGATCAATCTCTTACAGTCTAATTACCATAAAAAGTTATTTGTGGTGAAGCCAACGCAATCATTAATATGTTACAACCAGTCTTCAACCAGTTATTGTAACTGACTCACAAAAACTGTGAACTTTTATGAAGCACTATCGCTAGTCAAAATTATGAATGCTATGCCTGGATCTAATTGCAACAGTTAAATGTTAAAAGTTAATTATTTTGTATGATGATTGGTAATAGTATCGCCCTCAGACCCATGACCAGCCGCATACTCCCCAGCATCTCAGGTGTCCAAATTGAGGTTAGGCGGTGGCGGTGTAGAGAGCCAGTGGAATTGGTGATGGCTGGGTTTAGAATCAGGGACAAAGGGTCGGGCTGTCCACCTACCTTACCTGAAGAATCACCTTATAGCTCCCAGCTTCGGAATGTTGTGGGGTAGTTTCTCTGGAGATGAGTTGGACATCTGTGCTGATACAGACCTTTATAATTTTCACTGTGGGACAGTGAGGCAGCCCAGTGGGACATTTCTTCAACTTTGAGTCTTAAAACATGTCCAATTCATCATATGCAGATGCCCTGGTTAAATCCATGGAGAGGGGCTGGGGGGAAGGGCAAATAAATCTTTCATTCAGGTACCAGTATCCTAAAACTCAGCCGTGGTTAAGAGTATTCTGCTTTAAATATACACAAAACTAATATTACAACAATTATCGCATAAAAAGTAGAGATGTCACTTAATTCCCAAATCACTTATCATGCCATTTAAACTGAAAATAATCTGCCCTTTGTTTAGCCAATATTAAATGCACTCATTTAATTTTTGCCCAATTCTGTTTGCATTTATCAAATTACAAATAATAATGCTGCACAACAGACTGCATAGAGTGTCATACAATATCATATAATACAATTCACCTTCCAAATGCAGTATGACATCTGTAACAAAAGTCTACATAACAAAAGGATGCTCTTTGAGTTCATTTCATTGTGATGTCTGCAGAATATAATTAGATTCAACATAAACTAGATCTCATTATAATTACTCCCGCATGTTCAAACTTCACTTTAATGTTTATGGTTATTTTCATATGTTTGCTGAAAAAATAGAGCTGTCTCCTTGGAAATATATCATCTGTATACTCCCAAAATGTCTGCATTACATTGACATCTTAATGTAAATAATGAAAGAATGTATATTTCAATAAAATTTATTTTTAATGAGATAAGATCTAAATGTATGTTTGTACAGTAAGAGCATCTTAACTCATGTATGCAAATTAATTACAGTTGTATGAAAAAGAGAAAAAGTACACCCTCATTAAATTCTGTGGTTTTACATATCAGGACCTAATATAATATATAAAATTATCGGTCCCTTAGCAGGTGTAAGAATTAGGTAAATGCAACTTCAGATGAACAGCACATGACATATGTGTCATAATTTATTCATCAAAAATAAAGCAAAAATGGAGAAGTTGTGTGAAAAACTAAGTAGACCTTATAATGCAATAGCTTGTAGAACCACCTTTAACAGCAATAATGTGAAGCAATCATTTTGTGTATGACTTTATCAGTCTGTCACATAGCTGTGGAGGAATTTTGGCCCACTCTTCTTTACAAGGTTACTTCAGTTGATTGAGGTTCGTGGGCATTTGTTTATGCAAGGTTCCCAGGTCCTGGGAACCTGGCAAAACAAGCCCAAATCATCACCCCCTCCACCACCGTGCTTGACAGTTGCTATGAGGTGTTTGTGCTGATATGCTGGGTTTGGTTTTTGCCAAACGTGGTGCTGTGCATTATGGCCAAACATCTCCACTTTGGTCTTGTCTGCTCAAAGGACATGATTGCAGAAGTCTTTGGGTTTGCTCAGATGTAACTTGCTGCCATGTTCTTTTTAGAGAGAAAAGGGTTTCTCCTGGCAGACCTTCCAAACACACCATACTTGTTCAGTCTTTTTCTACCATCATGTACCATCATGAACTTTAACTAAATGCTAACTGAGGCCTGTGGGCATTGCACAGTCTGACCTTAGATTGGATTTGCTGGGATGTCCACTCCTAAGAAGATTGACAACTGCCTTGAATGGTTTCCACTTTTCAATAATCTTTCTCACTGTAGAATGATGGACTTTAAAGTGTTTGGAAATGGCCTCATAACCCTTCCCAGATTGATGGAAAGAAACAATTGCTCCTTTAAGATCATTGCTGGTGTATTTCAGCAATACCCGAATGCTGCATACCAGCAAACTGCTAAAAAAATCTGCTACTTAGCATACTAATGCCTATGGAAGCAGTAAGGGTGTACTTAGTATTTCACACATGCCTTTTCCATGTTGGCTTTATTTTTGTTGAATAAATCATGACACGGTGTAATGTGTAATGTTTTTTGTGCATCTGAGGTTGTATTTACCTAATTTTTACATCTGCTAAAGAACAGGTAATTTTTATTATGTCCTGATATGTAAAAATATTGAGTTCAAAAAGGGTTTCCTTTCTTTTTCACACCATTGTGGAAACAAACTAATAAGAAACTATAATGCTAACTTTGTTAGCTTCTGTAAATATGTTTGAGATTGTTTTAGTTGTATACTAATCGCTAAAGGATTGTGTAATGGCAGGCTCTAGTAAAAATGGCTCATGTACTCATGTGCTTTTTTCCTAAAATCCAGAATATTTATATATAATTAGCATCATTTAGATGTACTGATATATTAACATGAAAAATAAATTAAAACACAATTGCAAATTGGAGAATAATGGCATGTCGGTTGTCTTCAGTCAAAACCCTTTGTCTAGTTACACAAATCATATAATTGTAATTAAATGGTTAGTAATAAAGTGATTTGTATAATTCATTTTAGAACTAATAGCTGTATTAGCTTTATTAAACTTAAAATGTACTAGAGTATTTACAAATAGGAGAATTGATGTTATTGATATTATTATTATGATTTGTATAACACTATCATATTCCACAGTGCTGTACATTTAGAAATAGCAACTAATAAATCGTGCAACAATTACTGTCCATAGTCTGCATTTAAAGTAAAGATGGTAAATTAGGTTATCTTTGTAAAATGACCTCATGTTTTGTGTGTATTTTTAATATTATATTTTGATTTACTGATAACCTTCCTTCTGCTATTGGTAAATTATTTGATACATTGAAATCTTGACAGTTTTAATGAAACAGCATGAAATAAGAGACAAGAGAAAAAATAGAATCCAGGTATCATACAAGATTCCAAAAAAGTGCTAGATGATCCCAGAGGCATCCTGAGTAATAATCAGCTCTGGTTAAATATAAAGATCATAGAATTCATGGAATGTTAATGTTAACATTACTCCAAACCTTGCCAGCAAAGACTGCAGTGCAAGGTGCATATACTATGCATGACAAGATTCACTGAGTGGAAAAGAGGTCCAGTGTAATGAACAAATTGCAGATTGAGAAATGGAATAGAAATCCTATAAGTAAAGTAGATAATGCAGGTAGGTATCTTTAATGACTGGTTGTGGTACATGAAAACGGTTTTGAATTATTAAACTTTTGAAAGGGGAGGCAAAAGAAGTTTGAGGCAACTGAAAGAAGGAAAAGAAGGGTTTCAGCTATTTTAAGTGGTGAATGTACCCTAAACCTGCATTTTAAC
The DNA here is from genome assembly GCF_027358695.1 of Spea bombifrons. NCBI lineage: Eukaryota > Metazoa > Chordata > Amphibia > Anura > Pelobatidae > Spea > Spea bombifrons. The sequence continues at coordinate 18,616,527 of NC_071087.1, read as the reverse complement.
TTTTATTCTTGGTGGGCTGAGTACTTAAAATAGGTAAAATGTGTAAAATTGTTAAATTTGTTCATTTTCACAATTAAAATGCAAAAAAATCAGATTTAAAAAAAAAATCTGATAAAGGGGACAAAGAAAAAAAAACATGTTTTGACTTAATATCCTATGACATCTTAGTACCAAATAAAAACTTTAATTTCAATTTACTGTCATGCACAGCGAGGTTGGAGACACTGATGCAGGTAGAACACAGGCAGCAGACAGGTTCAATGTCAAGGTCAAGCCGAGGTCAGGGTACCGGAGGTCAAAATAAACGATAAGCAAGCCCGGGTCAGGAATCCAGACGTCCGAATAACAGGAACAAGCCAAGGTCAAACACTGAAGACAAGAACCAAAACGTGCACTGAGGAGTAACACTATGAAACATAGGTACGACCATCAGAGGGCAAGGTCTTGTGCTTATAAAGGATTGGAAGTGACTAGGCACCAATTAAGGATTTTGGCACCAAAATAGGTCTGACATCACTTCCCGTTTGGTGGAATCCATCAGTCATCTTGAGTGTGGCAAAACCGGAACCTATTAGTATATGTGCCTGTAGTTCTAGGTCTTACCACCAGAGGAGGATGGAGGTCTAGCTCTTCTCTGTGCTGGCTGCTGTGGCTGAGAGATGGAACTATTTAAGAGATGTCCTGTCAAAGGCAACAGGCCATTGCATTAAACTTGTTAGAAAGACTAAAAGAAAAGGGAAAACACTGTGGTACACAGATATGGCAAATATACTGAAGGAAAAAGAAGCACATTATTAGATGCACCAAAACACACAATGAGGAGAAAAGTCCAGGGTTAACAAAAAAGGTGATAATACATTTTTTAGATATAAAAAATGAGAGAAGAAAGCATAAACCAGAGGAAGTTAAACAAAAGACAAATTAGGTAAATTATATAAATGATGACAAAGATGTAGTCAACGGCCTTAATAATTACGGTTCTGTTTTTACAGAGGATGTTAAAGGTGATGGATGTTAAACCTTTGTTAGCCAAGAGAAATAGGGTGAAGTGAGCAGCAGTGTTTACAGAGGATGACGTTCTCCTTGAAATAAAAACTGACCTGATTGATGCAACCATAATTATTATAAGAGTTTTAGCTTGTCTTGGAGAAACCCCTTGCAGACTTTTTTAACCAGTCACTAATGCTAAGAGTAGTTCTAAAAGAGAGGAAGTTGGCAACTGTAGTACCACTGCGCAAAAACAGATAGTAGGGAAGACTAAGCCAACTACAGACCAGTAAGCCTTATGTCGGTTGTTGGCAAATTAATGGAAACCATGCTAAAGGATAGGATTGTTAAATATCTGGAAGTAAATGGTTTTCATGATCACATACAACCCGAGTTTACTACAGGAAGATCCTGTCAAACTAGCTTAATTTATTTTTTTGACTGTAACTATGATAAAACACCAGGGAGGAGCCGTTGATATAGCTGATATAAATTTCAGTAAGGCATTCAACACTGCTCTCCATAGAGGACTTGGGCTTGGATGTAAAAATAGTTGAATGGATAAGGCAATAGTTGAGTGATAGGAAGTAGAATGTTTAGTTAATAGTGCATATTCAGAGGAAGGACTTATTAATAGTGGAGTACCTCAGGGATCAATATTGGGACCCATACACCCCTTTGATGTATATTGCAAAAAAGCTATTTTTTGGTTTCATCTGACCATAGAACCAGATCCTATTTGAAGCTCCAGTAGCATCTGGTATTACAGAAGGTTGGGTTTGTTTTTGCATTAGAGTAGAGGGTATTTTCTTGAAACCCTTCAAAACACTTGTGGTATTGTAGGTGACGTCATATTGTAGTTTTTGAGACTTTCTGACCCCAAGATGCAACTGACTGCAATTCTCCAGCTTAGATCTTGTGATCCTAGCAGAAAACAGGAGGTGATTATGCCACTTATCTATGGTCAGGCTTCACCTAGAGCAGGGGTAGGCAAACTTCGGCTCTCCTGATGTTGTGGACTACATCTCCCATAATGCTCTTACAGTCATAATGCTGGCAAAGCATCGAGGGAAATGTAGTCCACAACATCTGGAGAGCCAAAGTTTGCCTACCCCTGACCTAGAGCATTGTGTACAGGTCTGGAGACACCATCTCCAGAAGGATATTGGCACATTGGAGAAAGTTCAGAGGAGGGCTGCAAAAATGGGAAGATGTTAGCAGAACAAAAATCAGAAAAGATTAACGCTTGGAGGAAACAAGAGAGAGGGGGGTTGCAATAAAAACATTTAAATGTTAAAAATAATTAAACAAACTTCATGAGGCAAGCTTATTTAAAAGGAGGAGCAATGTTAGAACAAGGGGTCATAGACTAAAACTAGAGAGTAACATAAGGACGTTCTGCTTTACTGAGAGAGTAGTAGATTAATGGAACAGTCTCCCATATACCGTATTTGCTCGATTATAAGACGAGGTTTTTTTCAGAGCAAATGCTCTGAAAAATACCCCTCGTCTTATAATCGGGGTCGTCTTCTAATCAGACCTCAAATAGAGGTCTGATTATGAGACTAAGATCCAGATCCCCCGCACCGCTGCAGGGGACCTGGATCCTCGTGTCGTCGCCCCCCCCACACACACACACTTACCGGTGCTTCCGGAGGTGAAGTTGGCAGCGGGGGTTTGTATGCGTCCGTCGCAAATACCTTCCCCGACTGTCAGAGATCAGAGTTCCCCGCACCGGTGCGGGGAACTCTCATCTCTGACAGCCGGGGAAGGTATTTGCGACGGACGCATACAAACCCCCGCTGCCAACTCCACCTCCTTCCGGCTGCCGCGGAATGAGACGTCAACCCGCTGCCCCGGCAATACAGCAGGAAATTGGAAGCACCGGTAAGTAAGTAAGTAAGTGTGTGTGTGTGTGTGTGTGTAGGGCATTTCTGGAATGCCTTATACCCCTATATGCCACTCTGGCACTTAGGGGGTTAAAAGGCATATTATGGGGCAGAGTGGCATATAGGGAGGTATAAGGCATTTCAGGAGGCAGAGTGGCGTTAAGGGGGCATTTAATAGAGCACTCTGCCTCCTGAAATGCCTTATACCTCCCTATATGCCACTCTGCCCCATAATATGCCTTTTAACCCCCTAAATGCCAGAGTGGCATATAGGGGTATAAGGCATTTCTGGAGGCAGAGTGCTCTATATAATGCCTTTTAACTCCCTTAATGCCACTCTGCCTCCTGGAATGCCTTATACCTCCCTATATGCCACTCTGCCCCATAATATGCATTTTAACCCCCTAAATGCCAGAATGGGATATAGGGGTATAAGGCACTTCTGGAGGCAGAGTGGCACATAGGGGGTCAAAAGGCATACCATGGGGCACAGTGGCATATAGAGGGTTAAAAGGCATATCATGGGCCACAGTGCCATATTGGTGTGGCAAGCCTGGGGGCAGATGTGCGTAACTGGGGGACAGGTTGGAAAATACAAGAAATAAAAACAAAAAAAAATATTTTTCTCAATCATAGCTTTTATTTAAAAAAATTGTTTACATGAATTAACATTTACTGGTAAAACTTTTTTCCTTTAGGGTCGTCTTATATTCAGGCTTTTTCTTTTTTTCCTAAGTTAATATTCAGATTTTGGGGGGTCGTCTTATAATCAGGGTCGTCTTATAATCGAGCAAATACGGTAAATATAAAGCCTCAATGGTAAGAAGGTTGCACAGTGGAGTATTATGTTAAATAATTGTTATTGCTGTTGGTAGAAGGTTAACCTCTCTAAGTTTATACATTTAGATTAAAGGTTATACTTTTGTTTTGAAGTCTGAAATTAACTTCACCCTTTTGCTACAAATTTCTCAATTCAAAGAACATTTGTGGTTTTTTAGAGCCTTTTAAGAAATCTATTCCTGGTTTCTTGGCCTTTACCTTAATTATAAGCTTAGTTGTCGGGGCAGGTTCTGCTTCATATGAAATAACGTTCAGGGACAGTGGTCAAAAAGAAAACATCTACCATCTGAAATTTTATTGAGGGAGAGTTGACTGGAAAAATAAAACAAAAACAAACGAAAAGCATTGGAGAATGACCTTCACAACTGCAACCCAATACAGTTCAAATAATCAATTTTTCTTTTGCCTTACAGAAATTATATTTAGTTTTGAAAACCTTATGTGAGTGAAAGCTCTACTTTCTGTTTGATAAAAATGTAACTTGTTTCAGTTACAGGCTTTCGCTCGCTTATTTGGTTACAGAATTTGGTACATTAGCTAAACAATAATAAAAAAAAACCCAGTACAGGTAGTTGCGTGTATATTAGTTTATCTATGTTTCACTTGAAGCACTTTAATGTCTATTAAAATAACTGTTCTGAACTTAAAATATATCCCTTTAAATATAGGGAATATAAGGAAAGTTCAGCAAATAGCTTTGTATTTTTGTCCAACTCCCTACTGACAGTACCTCTCCAGCTGGCTAGCAGAGCATTTGTACTGCAGTCCCTTATCATCATGGGTGCTTACACAGTACTTAGGAGATCAGCGTGGTTGCAAAACAATGCCTCTAGAGGTTTGTCGTATAATTTTGACTGTATTCTAACATTTTTTACTCAGTCACTGGAAAAAATATAAAACTGGAGCTAAGCAAAAACTTGCTTAAAGTATAGAAACTCTTTTCAAAATTGATGAGTGTGCAGCAAAGTGCACGGCAAAGGTTAATACAATTAATACAATTGTATTAATGCAATACGCAATGTAATTATATAGACTGTTAGATATTGGATCTTGAAACAAAAGCTTTATAAAAATTAAAGTGAGTGGTGTATTTTCCTTTGCTAGCTAAATTAAAAATTGCCCAAGTGTTCAGATTTAAAATCTAATAAACTAATATGTCTCAGACATGCTTCAAGTAGATCCAATATTTCAAAGTACTATAACATACTTTTTTACATGAAGGTCATTCTGATTACATTTTCACAGGTATTCATTTTGTTAAAATTCAATCAAATCAACCAAAAATCGTGTGAGGTATACTATATATTTAAAAAGTAAAAGATCAAAGGACCCATTCAGACCCATGGTAGCGCCAGCCCTGGTATATATATATATATATATATAAATATATATATATATATATATATATATATATATATATATATATATATATATATAAATGTGTCCTGACCCCTGGCACACAAAGAGTTAATTGGATAACAAAGTGTTAAAAAGAGGAGGACAGTGATTGAAAGTGAGGAATACAGTGGAAATTTTGGATAGCGATTTAGGCATGTGAGCTACTAACATGTCTCTCTGTCAGTAAACTTTAGAAATAAAAGTATTCCTGGTACTAGTTGTAAGTCATAGGCTGTATTGAGCTTCTGTTGAGGCAATGACTTGTCCTAAAATTCTTTAGAAGTTTAAGTTCTTTATCATTGCAGTGGTATATTAATGAAAACAGCACACTCTATGATTATGAAAAAAAACATATATATATACATACATTTGAGCAGCTAGTAATCTTTTTGGTAATACCCTGGGAAATGAAATGCTTGCTCATGACTATGAATTTAATGTGTGAGCTTGATTGTCAACCAAATTCTACATTTTACATGGGTCATTGAATCAAGCTCCTTATCCCCATTTTTTCTTTTACACTTTCAATGCTTGTGTTAAATAAATCTCTATTGATTTTGTGTTTACTGTCTTCAACAGTTTGTCTTCTTACCTTCAGAAAATATTAGCTGACAGGTATATTACATCTAAGGAGAATACAAATTGTCTTACCTTTTTTTCACCAAAGTGAGACCTACATCCAATAAATAACAGTGTATTATACAAGGGTCGATTTGACTGTCAATGACTTATGACCTGGAGGCATGTGTGAACTAAGACTGGTTAATTTAATAAGCTGATTTCTGTGGTACTGACCCTTTCAAATATCTTATGTGATCATCAGGACACTAAAAAAAATATAATATAATGGTGTCAGGAACATTGGGATTGGAACAAGTAACACCAGGAGGCTCATCATCATATACCTGTGGCTCATCAGGAACATTTACATGCTGGTTCTGGTCCCTGCTTACCTTGCTTGTGCTTTGATCTTGCACTGACTCCCTATGCCCAGTTGTAGTTTGGTGACTGTTTGGTTCCTGACCCTTTGCGTGTTTTTGCTTGCTTCCCTTGGCACCTTGTTTCGTAATGACAGCAATGGTGGAATATATACAGTATATATGTATGTGTATATATATATATACACATATATATTAGGGGATATCTTTCTGTGGATTTCACGCAAGGAGCATAGTAGCCCAAGGCCAGCCTCGAATGCTGGAGACAAATCAAAGGAGCTTAATCGGAACTCTTCTCCTTCCATACTAATCATCAGCTTATAATATATTACAATTTGAGGAGTCTAGGGAGTAAATATTATTCATTATTTTCATTCTGCATCATTTAAACTAATTGATGATGATAATAGCTTTGCTGCATTTATACTTTCATATACTTAAGTAAATTAATGTGTTAAGATGTTTGACTTTTCTTAATATATTGTTGTTACTTATATTTTGAGGGCTGCTATACCATTTATCGGCTTATACGGTATATATTAAGTTGAAATCACTTATAACTGCCTCAAATAATATTTTATGATTCAAATTCATTATGAAATACTTCATGCTTGTATTGTGTATTAGTTAATTGACTTGCCGTAATAAATCTTGCTGTGAAGGTCTCTTATAAAACCCAAGGCAGATTTTGCCAAAGGCAAAAACTGGTGCCCCAAATACATCTACTGCAGTGAGGATTCTAAGCATGGACTAAAAGGTTAATAGTTTAAATCCTAGTCCCTGTAGATAAAGATGATAAGAGCCTATTTGATGTTAAACACATTGAAGTCAAGTAAAAATGTAGAGGAGTTTTACTTAAGATTTTTAAAACGTAATCCTGATGGTTTTGTTATATAAAAAAAGAACAACTTGCATTTAAAACAAAGCATTAAACCAAATTAGCAGTACGTAAAAAAAAAGTATATATATATATATATATATATATATATATATATATATATATATATATATATATATACACACATACTGAAATTTGGAACTTTAACCTTTGCCTCACAGCAGGTCGTGTAAGTGCAATGTGAGTGCAGTCTATTGCATCAAGGACCCATGGCATCCATATTCTATTAAATGGAACTCTCTGCATTGTTGGTTAGGAGGATGTTATACTCAAGGTTAATGTTGTGAAATGCAAGGGGCAGATCATAGTCGAGTGGTGCCACTTCCAGGATACACAGATATATATTAGGGTGACCACATGTCCCGGATTGCCCGGGACAGTCCCGCAATGGGACTTTATGTCCCGGTGGCCTCCTCAACTGAAATGTCGTCCTTTTTTTTTCACGAGGAGGAGAGAGTGGCCCAAACATAAATAAGTTTTCAGGAACCGCTCGCGCCACTCAGTCTCCTCCACAAGGCCTCTAGCTCAGTCGCAGTGCTGCATTTCATTCTGGGAGGCTCGTGTTAACCCCTGCGATGCTGTGTAGATAAGGTAGGCTAGATGGGGAAGGGACCAGGGAGATTAGTAGATTAACGAAAACGAAGATTCTTCGCGTTGTGTATCTTCGCCTTCGTATACGTTTTGCTGCCGCCATGTTCGTTTCTTTGGGATTCGGGCTGAACAACAAAAATGCACCCTTTGTTTCCGTTTTCATGTTCACCCGAAAATGAATGCACAAGTCTAGTAGATAGTGAGAAAAGGGGGAAGAGTGGGTAGATAGTGAGAAAAGGGAGGAGAGGTAGCTAGTGAGGAAGTGAATGAATTAATGTGTGGATGAACTGTGTGAATGAGTGAGAGAATTAATGTGTGGATGAATTGTGTGAATGAGTGAGAGAATGAATTAATGTGTGGATGAATTGTGTGAATGAGTGAGAGAATGAATTAATGCATGGATGAATTGTCTGAGTGAGATTATGAATTAATGTGTGGATCAATTGTGTGAATGAAAGTGTAAATAAGTTAGTGACTGTAAAAGTGTTTGTGCCTTGGAGACCAAGATGGCACAGGCAGGGTGTTTATGTGACAAAGATGGCACAGGCAGCTTGTTTATGGCACAGAGATAGCACAGGCCAGACTGTTTGGGGACAAAGTTGACTAATGCTGGGCTGTTAAGGGACAAAGATAGCAAGTCCTATGTGTGTTATCTGGGTGCTGGTCAGGTTCTATGTGGACAGTGTGGACACCAGGGCTGGCTTTTGGGTTTGCAACCTGTGATTTATGCCTGTAATTTAGGGTTTTATCTATACCTTTAATGCTGAGTTTTGATCTATACCTGCAAAGTTGGGTTTGTGTGTTATCCTGTTGAACCATATCTGCTATGCTGTGTTTCCATACACTATTTATGTATACCTGCAAATACAGGGTTTGTATATCTTATTCAGGTGATCAATACCGGCAATGTTGTTTCTGTGTGTTGTTTATTTGAACTATACCGTCAGTGCTAAGTTTACATGTGATTTAATGCTGAGTTTTTATGTGTATTTCAATTGATCTATACGTGCAGAGCTGGGTTTGTGTGAATGTGTTGATCTATACCTGCTATTCTATGTTTCCATACATTATTTATGTTTACCTGTAAATACAGGGGTTTTGTCTTATTCATTTGATCTATACATTCAAGTGCTGTTTTATGCGTTGTTTATTTAATCTGTATTGTCAGCAGGGGCTAATATTAAAAGTACATATTATGTAGCCAAAAATGCATGTCTAACGCATATATATATATATATATATACTGAGACAAACATATCAAATGGGTGGGGCTGTAACGTTTCACCTTTCGCTGTCTGGACTTGTTTGTATTTGGGCTCCCAAGTCGAGTGCCCTGCATCCGGGCTCCCAAGTCGAGTGCCCTGCATCCGGGCTCCCAAGTCGAGTGCCCTGCAAGTGGGCAACCTGCCGTGTGCCCTGCAAGTGGGCAACCTGCTGTGTGCCCCATCCAGAGGGCTTCTAGTCATGTGTGCCCCATCCAGAGGGCTTCTAGTCATGTGTGCCCCATCCAGAGGGCTTCTAGTCGTGTGTGCCCCATCCAGAGGGCTTTCTGCCGTGTGTGCCCCATCTAGAGGGCTTCCTGCCGTTAATCTGGTATCTTCTTTTTTGTTTGCATCTCCGCAGACATAACCCAAAATGGCAGTACTGCGGTGAACTGAGGGCAATATGGTGGCTATTGCGTTGACGTCCTCTATCCATTCCCCCAATCGGGGGAGAGGACACAGGGCCGGCCCTATAATGGGGCAGACTGGGGCAATTGCCCCAGGCGGCACTTTAGAAGCCGCCTCAAGCGCTTTTTTTTTTTTTGAAGCGGAGGAGAGAGAGAGAGGGGCGCCGAGTGGTTTTCGCTTACCCGCTCGGCGCCCCTCTCTCTCTTTCCTCTGCGGCGAGTCTCCCTGTTCGGTCCCGGTGCCGGCTTGTAATGCAGAGCACCGGAAGTGACGTCAATTTCCGGCGCTCAGCATTACAAGCCGGCACCGTGGCAGAGCAGGGAGACTCGCCGCTGGACTGTTTAAAGGTAAGTACCGGGGGGGATCGTAGATTAAGGCGTCGGCGAAGTTTAAAATGCCGTTTTAAACTTCGCCCCAGGCGGCGTTAAGTCTTCGGCTGGCCCTGAGAGGACATCACCGCAAATGCTGTCATTTTGGTGAATTTATGGTGAAAATGGCAGAACTAGGGGGCTAGGTTGCCCGGATGCAAGAGAGCTCACCCAATAAGAAAAAAAAAATAAAAAAATAATAAAAAAAAAAAATATATATATATATATATATATATATATATATATATTGAAGTCAGTTCTGATATAAGGGATGGCTGCTTCTTAGGTATTTACCAATTTATTAATTACCCCATAATAAAATCATCAACACATGGGGGAGAGAGGAAGATAGCTAACGATGTACTAATAATTCAAGATGGACAAATCAAAGCACAAACAAAGGAATGATGCTAGTGCAAAAAAGTACATTACCTGACTAATTAATTAAGCAGGATAGCTAGCAATGATGCAGATTGCAAAGAGGGGTTAATGCAAAAGGTGGATTACCTGTAGATGAGAGAAGAGAGATGGCACATTAATGTCTGATTATGAGTATGTGATGAGCATCAGCAGAGTATCAGGTGGAATCCTAATTATTGACACTTAGTAAACTGGCACTTAGATGGAAAGTGGCACACAGATGGAATACTTATAGTTATACTTTGAAAGAACAGCTCTACTAATTATTATTTTTTCATAAAAATATGAACTCCCCCTTATTATCTCTGTTTTATTCATGCACAATGACCTCATATTAATGTCATATGGAAGCAGAGCTTATAGGCCATTATAGTCAAAACCAAGCCTTATTTTTGTAATACAGTAACCTTGCCCTTATTATGGTCCTGGACAATCATCATTTGGGGTATAACTATAAAGCCTCATTCTTACCAATCCTTGTTTTGGTACTAACCAAGCCTTTGTGTATGGTATATCAGTTCCCCCAGCTCCTAAGCATGCTGCACAAGACACTACTGGAAGTAACTCCCCTGTCAAGTGATCAGGTCATGATGTGAAAGGATATCGTATGCCACCTACTTATGCAGAGGTAAAGGATCTTTTGCTTGACTGTCATAACAGATAAAATTGAAATATTGTTCGAGAACAGGCTGCAATCAAATGAAAAATGGGCTTATCAGATTGTTTAAAACACTCTGTAGTGTAAGGGAAGGTTGTAGGATAGTTACAGGATCTCACGAAGGAATAGTAATGTGGAAAAAAAAACATTTATGCTTCCTTTTAGCAGATGTTATTTCTACAGAGAATTCCCAAGTTTAATGACATTTTTTTGTACAGTATATACAATATGCTGTAGATTCAATATAGAGGTTCAAGTATACAGAGATGACACTTTCACTCAATGGATAAAATCATGCATATATTTTATTAACCAAAATACATGCATAAAAATCAAGTAAAAGAAGAATAGAACAGATTATGCTTACCTCCCTCAAAGCCATACGCTGCTTCACAGTACCAGACAGGCTGCAGGGCTAGAGGGCAGACACCACAAACCAAGTCTCATCAGTGCAGGTAGAGTCCTATTTTAAAATCTTGTAGTAATACATGACAGTCTATGTAAGTATCTGTCTATGTGATCATGCTCATTAACTATGGTTTAAAACAGGATTCTCATGCTGTACTCCCTATCCGTTCAGTGAGGGTTCACACCCCAGGTACATAAAAATATATTAAACATTTTTTTAAAAATTACACTGTGTCTTCATCATACTATTAACCCTTTTATTTCACAATTCTCTTTTGGGCACTATAATATATAAAGCTGCCCCCATCTATCATTTATCTATCTATCTATCTATCTATCTATCTATCTACATCCTCCTATAAAATCCAATAGTCCTTCTGTTCTATTTAACTAAGATGCATTGTTACTAAAATTTGTTTTCATTATATTACTCCATTTACCTTGACACATTAACCTTCCAAAAGATTAATAAACTGTAAAATAATGTTTTTCATTCTTACAAAAGTGTTTAACAAGAGTTGGAGTGTTTAACAAGAGTTGACACATTAACCTTTCAAAAGATTAATAAACTGTAAAAAGAATGTTTGTATTCTTACAAAAGTGTTTAACAAGAGTTAGAGTATATGTTTTCCATATACTTTGAACATATTTTGACAACGGATTATCTTTTACTGCACAGTAAACCACAAATATACTTAAAGTGTTCATTACATATTTCATGATAACTAAGTTTCATTTATTTTATTGTTTTTATTATTTATTGTGTTTATTTTTATAACCAAATGCAGCATTTACGATTTTTCCTGAAAATCTTTATATCGCCGTGCTGCTTTTGTTAGGAACCACAAGACAAGAAATTTCATGAACAGCCAAAGTGTAGACAATGTAATTCCCTCTATAAACTGGGAGACTTGTGATATATTGTTTCTGATTACACTGAGAATCCACATCCATCTTCAAGGGCCAAGAGAGCAGGTCAAGGGAAATATTATACTTTTAAAATATTGCTGCAAATCAGGAGATGGTCAATTGATCATGGGAGATGCACTTGATGTGATATATTAAGAAAGCTGTTTTAGCTGTTTACAACTGACACATTTTTAGATAAACCATATAAATCACTATGATAAAACATAAACCACACAAAACCAAATAATCCATTGCTGCTTTAATGCAAAGACACGTATACATAGAAATCTAAAGGGAAACAATACCCACAAAATTCAGCTATAGTAAAATGACTTTTGTAAATTGTAAACATTGCCAAAACATTTCACTTTCATAGATAGATATAGGTGCCATCTATCCATTCTTCTTGTATTCATTGTATAAGATGAATTAAAAATACTACGATAGCTGAGAGAACTGAGGCACTAGCATATTTTAGACTCTATCACTTGCTCCTATGCAGGACCCATTATGACCTAGGTGTGCTATTACTCATTTATCACTTCGTATGCAGCTAACTGGTGTTATTGGAAATGTGAAACTAAAGGTAGCAATACTTGCTGGCTATATATTGGCCATTTTCCTGTCCAGTCATTCATACACATAACTTGCAAGTACAGTGCTGTGAAATTTGCCAATTTCTTTAACTTTTCATATTTATCACACTTAAATGTTTCAGATCATAAAACTAATTATTTGACAAAGATAACCGGGGTACATGCAAAATACAGTTGTTAAACGATGATGTCATGTACAGAAAGAAAAAAGCTATCCAACCCTACCTGCCCGTATTTGAAAAAGTAACTGCCCTCTTCAGAAAAAGATGAGAAACAAAGTCATTGGAAAGGGTTATAAAGACATTTCTAAGGCTCTAGAATTCCAGCAACCACAGTGAGAGGCATTATCTACAAATGGAGAAAACGTGAAACAGTGGTAAACTTCCCAGGAGTGGCCGGCCTATGAAAATTCCTCCAAGAGCGCATTCAAAGCTTAACCAGGTCACAAAAGAATCAAGACTAACATAAAGAACTGCAGGCCTCATTTGGTTCGGTTAAGGCAAGTGTTCATAATTCCACAATTAGAAAGAGACTGTGGAAATATGGCATCCATGGGAGACTTGTGAGGTGAAAACTACTGCTGATTTAAGGAAGATAAAGCTTGTCTTACATTTGCCAAAAAACATCTTGATGACCGCCCAGACTTTTGGGACAATACTTGGTGGACTTGGTGACTAAGACATGGATCCCATTACACAGGATTCCACAAAAAGAACATATAACCAACAGTGTTGGTAGCGTAATGGTCTCTGTGTCTTGCCATAGCTGATAGAACTATGAATTCTCCTCTCCTCCCCTTAGGAATGCCGTGACTTGAATCTGAATGAGATGCTGTGACATGACCTTAAAAAAGGTACTTCATGCTTGAAAATCCTCCAATGTGTATAAATTAAAATAGTTCTAACAGAGGCCCTCCACAGTGATAAAAAAGACTAATTTCAAATTATTTCAAAAGTTTGATTGCACCTGTTGCTGCCAAGGGTGGCACAACCAACAATACTTTTTCACATGGGTGATGTCGGTTTTGATTGAATATTTACCTTCAATAAGTAAAATGATCATTTTAAAACTACATTGTGTGTTTACTTACGCTGTTTTTGTCTTTGACGAATATTAGAAGAATTTGGCAAGGAGGCAAATACTTTTTCATACCACTGTACATGTTTCCCCGTGTTTTGTTTAGCAATTAAATGTAGCAGACCGGTATTAACATTTGTAGAGAAACATCCTGTTTCTAGCTGTTAGTACTATTTACTTTCTCATAGGTCACATTTTATATGGATTTGATGTAGAAAAATGCTACACTTATTGCTAGTAGTAGTAGTAGCACTAGTAGTAGTGGTATTAGTATTATTACTATTATTGACATTATTAGTAGTAGTAGTGGTATTATTGGTATTATTTTAACTACAGATTGATAAGGATTAGCCAGTTGTCACACAGCTTTTCCATTTATTTGCACCCAAGCCAGTGGGAAGGAGTGGATACCAAACAGGCAAATTAAGCAGTTAGCTCTCCCTTTATCCCTTTGAGCACCACAAAAACAAATTAAGGAAAGGGGAACCGCACTTACAAAATCAATAGAATTGGAACACTTTCTACAACAGCCAGATGATGCATGAAAGCATAGATGGGTTTGTATTTTTTGGCTGTGTTTTTGATACAAAATGGTACAGAAAATGTAAGGTACTTTCTTTTCTGAACTCAGGATTAAGTGCCAGTATCTCATGTTGGATATGCAAGTGCATGAGAGTTTAAAAGGCTGACAGTTAAAGTTAATTAAGCTGCGTGTTAAACATGTAAATTGAAACTTACTTTTAAGTAAATTAAAATAAATAATTAAAAAAGAAACTGAAGTACCCAGGACCCATAATACCCATGGAGAAGTGACTATTGCTCCCCTCTTCCCCTACCCTGTGCGTGGTGGGGAGTAATGAACTAGTGGGTATAATGCCCTATGTACCTCCTTCCCCATCCCTCTGGAGGTACACAGACCCCATTCTGTGCTCTCTTCCATCGTTGCTCTGTAGGATGGAGGAAGTTCATTGTAACCACCACCTTGGTTAACACAGCAAGGAATAAGCACACAACCCAGTAAATGCTAATTAAAAACACCTATCTTGCAGCAACACTGATTTAGCTCTGTGGTAACCAAAATAGGTATTTATATAGTATTCACCAAAATTGGGGTACTTGGAAGTAACTAAGCAGTTTATTTCCATATAGCGTTATGGAATCCTCAATATTTATGCTAAAGATAGGATGCACTGACTCGTTGTATAAACTCAGATGCACATAACACTCTCAGCTACACCAAAGAACACATACAAATGATATTAAGTCCTATTTCTCTGAGCCACATACATGACACTCACACAAATGTTTCCAATGGTTACCAGGGCCTAGCAAATTAGTGAATATTGTGCTTCAACTCACTTTTTCACTTCGCAAAAACATCAGTTTTAGGCTTTCTCTGGCGATGTTACCATTGCATAATCAGGCATTTCTAATGAAAAGAAAGAATTCAGATGTTTAGTGATCCACAAGAAAAAAAGATGTTATGCCATAAACTTTTTAGACAACAAGTAAACTAAATTGGCTGTTGACACAAAGCAGGAGTAAATGGTTTAATACCTTTAATATGTGTTAAAAATGTTTTAATCATCACCCATATCACTTGAGAGAATAACTATTCTTTTAAAATGGAAGGAGTAGTGTTTATAAAATGCACTTTGGAACCCTGCTAACTCTGTAAAGAATACCAAAAGAGTGCTGTAGACATAACAAGAAAATCAGCTTTTAAAATTACCCAACATAATTTTACACAAATGAAAAAGCTAACATTAGTACAAGGACTTTTGTACAATTTTGTACTTTACTTGGGATTTTCAAAAACCAACTTCAAAATTAGTGGGATTCAATAAGTGATCTACTTAATGAGAAACTTGCAGCTAATTCACTTTTTAATCATGAGGCCATTCAAAAATAAATATATAACTATCTTATAATTTAATTATTTACTTTAAGTAAAAGTGACTTACACTGATCCACAGACCCAAGAGGAGTTGATCCAATCACCCTCAGCTACAGGCTCCTTCTCTTTTTAGGACCAGTATATTCAACAAGAAAATGGGTATTTATTGTCCATTTCCACCCATGTCCAACTCAGTTTCTTCCAACGTAAACTACAGTGTGTTTTGAGGGCAAAGGTACCAGGTTCAAATTCCTAAATTATGTACAATGTATATTTGGTATTCATAGGACATTTTGATATACAATGGGTTGACACATTTAATATAAAACAAAAAAAAAGAAAAATATTCTTATATAAATGTAGCACATGCCTTTAGGGGACATAGTTTTAAAGAAGTAGATTAAAATCATCATGAATGAGGATGAATGATAAGGAATGGAACAATTTAAATTATTATGCAACTCTCAAAGGGACCATTTTATTCGAGTAGCACAAAAAATTAGGGCCTCAAGCTCAGCGATCTAATGTGATAGTGCTTAATATGAGTGCAGCTTGAAGTAGTATGAGAAAAAGAAAAAACAAAAGTTTCTCCCATTTAAAAAAGTAAAAATAAAAAAATAAGTGTACAGTGTTCCATGAGCGCTATGCATAACAAGGGTTTCTTTTGTTTGAAAATCCCTGGGGTTCACTACTCAAAAAAACTTAAGAAGAAAAAATCTCAGTTTAATAACAATTTAGTCGATGTAGAACAGTAGTGGAAAAGTCACATCATTCCTGGTTTGGACAAGTGCTAATAGTGAAAGCGTGTACACTTACCCTAATTAAACTAATAAGACCAGAACACTAACTTCCTGAAGAACTAGCGAAGATGTAGTTAATATCACTGTCTGTCTAGTCTGGCTACATCGTAGCCCTGACTTCTATTTAGTCTCCTAAATATGAGAATACAGAACATAGGTCTTAAGACATAACTCTTTATTCTGCCGTAAGCAGAAAGAAAGAAAATAATATCCCAAAATAAAGCCACGTCCGTTTCACTGAGACGTGGCTCATCTTCTTCAGGGGTATATCCCTTTGACTTGAATGGGGTCTACAGACTTGTATTGAGACCATTTAAGTCAACAGAGCATGCAATACATCCTTCATCCATGCCCGTTGTTTTACGAGTGTTAACATGCAAGGAGTTTTAACCTCAGCCGAGTCTCGTCTTCTTTGTAAACAGACTAAAAGGAACAAATGTCCAATATAATGAGATCTAGAAGTTCTTTACCGATTTTTAGGTGATAAAATTCAAAACTATATCTACAATTCGTAGCATCATAACGGGAAGACAACAGTACACTTCATCCCATGACTCACACTTTCGGAGAAACATTTTCAGTTTGTAAATTTCTTTGCCGTATTGATTTTTTTATCCTCTTGATATCATCAATTTTTAATGCTGACTTAATGATCAATATATTTGTATCCCTTTTAAAACAACTGAATTGATGGCCACTTATTAATGAAAGATGTTAATTAAGAAATATAGCAACAGGTTATATTCTGGGGTTCTAATCAATACCGATTTAAAAGGCAACTTGTTAACAAAGCTTAATTATTCAAAAATATGAAGAAACACAGTATGGCTTTTTCAATAAAAGACAAAAGGCCTCATTAATGTTTAGTCATTTGTCAAGGAGACCAAATAAATGTAAAATGTTGCAGTATTTCATGATTAAAATGTAACTTGAAATAGCAATACATGTAGAAGTGATATGAAATATATTAAAATGTATACATTGTATATATACTCACTGGCCACTTTATTAGGTACACCTGTCCAATTGCTTGTTAACACAAATAGCTAATCAGCCAATCACATGGCAGGAACTTAATGCATTTAGGCATGTAGACGTGGTCATGACAACTTGCTGAAGTTCAAACTGAGCATCAGAATGTGGAAGAAAAGGGGATTTAAGTGACTTTGAACGTGGAATGGTTGTTGGTGCCAGACGGCCTGGTCTGTGTATTTCAGAAACTGGTGATCTACTGGGATTTCCAAACACAACCATCTCTAGGGTTTACATGAAAAAGAATGAAAAAGAGAAAATATCCAGTGAGCGGCAGTTGTGTGGACGAAAAATTCCTTGTTGATGTCAGAGGAGAATGGGCAGACTGGTTCGAGATGACAGAAAGGCAACAGTAACTCAAATAACCACTCATTATAACCAAGGTATGCAGAATACCATCTCTGAATGCACAACACGTCGAACCTTGAAGCAGATGGGCTACAGCAGCAGAAGACTACACCAGGTGCCACTCCTGTCAGCTAAGAACAGGAAATTGAGGCTACAAATCACACAGGCTCACCAAAATTGGCCAATGGAAGACCGAAGGAACATTGCCTAGTCTAATGAGTCTCGATTCCATTTCATGGAAAACTCCCGAATCATATGTGTGTTTTAAGTGGTTTCAAGATATGCACATATGAACAGAAATGATTTTAGGGATGATAACTAACCCTAAACACCAAAATAACTCCCATAAACTATATATTCAGTAAAAGCACATCCATTCTGTATTTCAAAGACACCCCACTTACCTTTCTTAGTGGCTCAGAATAACCATAAACACAGGATATTGCGTTTTTTCCATCAGGCAATCTTTGGGATGGATCCTGTATGCTAGGCTACCTGGAAGAAGAAAGAAAATCTCTTATATTAGTCCTGAGCATATACATACCACATGTATGTGGTCAGTCAATGTACACAGTCACAAGAGACTCCAAAATCATGAAAGTGATTTCAACTTTTTTTACAGTTGGACCAGGAAGGTTCACCTCATGTTTTTGGGGGTAAAACTACCACTTAACATCAAAATGACCCCCATAAATTATATGTTCCTAAAACACATCACCTGGGAATTTCAAAGACACTATACTTACCTTTTCATGTGACCTACCACAAATACTAATGGAAACAGAGTTTTAAGGTTTTCTTTGTTTTCACATGTAAGGCACATTTGAAATAAATGCTGAATACTTGAGTACCTTGAACAAGAAAGAAAGCTAAAGACAATAATCTTCCACTTCTCCTAATCACATAGGTACTACATATGTGTGGTATGCCAGCATTATACAGTCACATAAGAACCCCAAAGGCTTAATTCATGATTTCTGCGATAAAACTACTCCTAAACATCAATATACTCCCCATAAACTATATATATATATTCTCTGGAAGCACGTGGCTCAAGAACCTTTCTAAGTGAACCAACACAACCACAACTGGATATTGAGGGGTTTTTCCCCATATTTTTTCCATGTACTGGGACGATTTCTAAACTTTTTTCTACGTCTCAGTATCAACTAGCACGCACATAATTAACAACATAGCTTAGTGAATATATCTAGTGGTTACTGTAAGGGGATACTTTGTTGTGTTGGGGTACTGTTAGTGGATAGTGAAAGTGTTAGGTGTGTTTAGATGTTAGGCCAAGGTTAGAGTTAGTGATATGGATGAAGATCAGATTAGGCCACTAGCTATGGATTAATAAAACCAGATCAGTGACCAGATAGCAATTAATAATGTAAAAACTAAATAAAATAAAAAAATGAAATGAATGTTATAAAAAAAACATCAATATCAGCTCACTTTTACATTACAAGTTTAGACCATTGAAATTTATCAGTGAGACCAATTAATGATCAGTGATCAGATAAAATTGTAATGCAATATAAAACTATTCTTTTCCCTAACAGGTGTCACTTATGGGTGGGTACTGGTCAGCCAGTGGGTGTCATACGGATCAAATCACTGATTTCATTTGGTCATCACCAGCACGTCCCTGGCTGGCTCTGCTGTAGCTTTAACTGATAACAACTGACCTTGAAGCACCTTTGACTTCCAGGTCCGTGCTGTTGAAGACATTTTGTTGGTGCTCCATAGGACTGGGTCTCCACGAGCCTACAGTGGCTAAATAAACAAACGTATACTCCTTTATTGCCACAGTCAGTTGTGTGGGGACCAATGATTAACAACATTAACAACATCCTTGCTGCTGCCTATGGCAGCTGGGATGCAATCACAGCTTAACAAGCAACGGCAGGTTTTACAACTTAAAGATGGCTCTCATAGAGCAATTGTATAGCAGGGGAGGGTCGGGAATGCACGATTGTGCTCGAGGACGAGATTGTGTCATTGAAGGGATTAACATAAAGAGATCCACTTTGCCAGCTGCGTACATAGTATATTATGGTGATTTGATATTTTCTTCTGCAGTTGTTTACCATATTTTTGCAATGTTTCATAGATTAAATCACTTTAAAAATGATGTCCTTCTACTGTGTAGAGTGCGTTTACTTTTGCAATCATATTCTTCCAAATACAGTGAATGCCAAAGAATCCTGAGTATAATATACAATTGTGTTGTATGTACATCTTTAATGTAGATCCAGAGTGTCATGTAGAATTAATTTTAAACATAAAACATGCATTTTATACACAACAATTAACAGTAAGTGTGGACATTTATGCCACAATAATTAGCTGAAACACATCTTACTCTGATCCCAGTGTCAGGAATACATCTCATTTAGCTCATTATAAAATTGATGTCATGTTTATTCTAATTTACTAGGATCATCTATTTGCATTCCATTTATTTATTCAGTCATGAATAAAAACAATATAAAAAAACAACGTGAGTTTTTGGGGCATCTACACTATATGCCAAAAAGTATGTGGACACCTGATCATCACACCTTTATGACCTTGTTGGACATCGTATTTCAGTCTTATGGTTATTAGTATGGATTTGGCCCTTATATTTGCGGGGAGACACAGCCTCCAATCCTCCGAGAAGGTTTTCCACAATTGTGTCTATGGGAATTCACTGAATTCACTCAAAGAACATAGGTCAAACACTGATGTTGGACGAGAAGACGTAGCTTGCAATCAGTGTTCTAATTCATCCCAAAGGTATTCAGAGGGGTTAAGGTCAAGGTTCTGTGCAGGCCACTCAAGTTCCTCTACGTCAAACTCATTGAACCAAGTCTTTAATGATTTTGCTTTGTGCATAGGAAGAGTCATATTGAAGCAGGAAAGAGAATCATTTTTGGTCTATTTGTCCTCATACTTTACTCAAATAGTGTGTGTGCTTAACATGGCCATGGGTTAGTCATTTTTATTTTCAAAAGTGCTGTTTCTTTCACATAATTAATGTATAAAAAAACAATACCAGTATAACATTTACAGTATAGTACTACATCCCATAAACTACTCAAAGTAAACAAGACGGATATAATTGTATTGGTCCAGGAAAAAGAGTCTTTAGTCCAAGATGATACTTTTATTCTGCCAATACAGAAGCGAAATGTTTCCCTACCTTCTCTGCCAGCCGCATCTTCTTCTGCATCTCCTTCATCTTCTATCTTCTCCCTTCTTTTTTGTCTTCTATCTTCAATCTTCACTCATTAATCTGGTATCTTCTTTCTTTGTGTGTAATGGATTCCTGCCCTCTAAGTGTCTTAAATTGGGAAAATGTTTAGTATACAGTATGTGAGAATTTACAGTATGTGAAAAATGGTGATGCTTATTAAAATTGTTACAGAAAATATGCTTAGAATCCTTTGGCAATATGCATGGACATTTTCCTCTTTCTCAAAGAATAAAAGATAATTGAGAGTGGCTTAGTGCAGTTATGCATAAATGCCACACAACAGATCATAACTTCAGTTGTAATGCATCTTGTTTTAAACTCATTTACATCATTGCTGTTCCATTACTTGTGTTAATCTTTTCACTTGATGCAGTCTAAAATTAAACCAATTATACATTTCACTTAATGATTTTAATATAAAAAATAGAACATCCTTGAACAATTTCATTCATTATAATGTATCAGTTGATAATGCTTCAGATATGAAATTTCGGCTAGCAGCTAGACTTGTACATTCAGATTCGTACAGACTTATTTTTAACAAAATTTGTCGGTTCATGGCTTCATACCAATCTCCAATAACGAGTAGGGTGTTCGATGAAATAAACTAAAATGAAAAGACAAAATATCCAAAGTTTGGTAAGATTAGTCAGTTTGTTTGCCCCGTTTTGCAGCCATTAAATACCTTTTGGAATTCTTTGATGGGGTAAAGTGGGAATGAACTCTGCGTAGGAGGGTACATATAAATCATTGTAGCCAAAAATGATGTTTATGGCTTGATTGATGGATCCAACAACCTGTGGGGTGGGGTTTCTTACTTTTTTTTCACTTTGACCATTTACAACTGGAAGGAACAAGCATTAGGCATATCGCCACCTTTTTGGAGAAAGTTCCAGCCAGGTTATGTCTGTGGATATGTGGATTAAGATAGAAGAGAGAAGATAAAAGAGAAAAGTTGAAAGAGAGAAGGTAGAAGAGGAAGAATATGAAGATGGCAGAAGCAGGAGTGGTCAGCAGAGAAGGTAGGAGAAACATTTAGAGAGCGTGAGAATGAGAGTGTGCAGGAGAGTGAATGTGGGCACCTGAATTAAAAATGCCCCCAATTGTTATCCTAACCGAATGGGCCTTATCACCCACAACCCTTACGAAAAATTACTGCAGTTTTTCTGAAGTAATACTGCTATTTTTTGGACATGAAAAAACTGCAATACTGCACTTTTACTGCAGTATTACTGCACATTTACTGCAGTTTTACTGCATTTGTACTTCACTGTACTGCAGTTTTAGTGCACATTTACCGCACTTTTTTTTTTTATATTGCAAACCTACAGTTGTAATTCAATGTACTGCAGCTTTATTGCATTTGTACTTCCGTACAAAAATATTCAACCTGCAAGTGGAGCCAGAGTTCTCTAGAGGGTCTGGAGACCCTCTGGGAAACTTTTCCAACTTTGTTATTTGTTTTACAGGACGGCTGCCATCGTGTGAGTGGCGCAATCACTCGCAGTGGTGGTTGTAACCGCTCTTCGGTGTAAAGGGGGTGGGTCACCCTCCAAATTAGCAGAGGTAAAACCGAAGTTAACCTGTGACATAAAATAGGCAAAAGCCTAAACACTGCAGGGCACCAGGTGGGGGTCACCCCCAATGCAGGGACAAATTATCTTTAATCCATTAAATGTAAAACAATGGTGCACAAATTGGGTCTGAGAAAACCTGATACAAAGGCCTGGGATCTGGAAGCCATACGGGGGGATTACCTCAACAAGGAGGCACTGGTAGTTTATAGATAAATGTTCCAGCCTTATAAATGGAACTAGAAATAAACTAAAGAAAATAAAAATAAAAATAAAAACCAAAACCTGAAAAGGAACAAGACAAACCAAGTCAAACAGAAAACTGAAACCCCTAAGCCCTAAAGAGGCCATGAGGAGAGAAGACACCTCCCAAGTGGAAAGCGCAAGGAGGCAACGAGCGCACAACACGAGCTCCAACTGCAGGTCGTGATCCGTGGCCCGAGACCCGCACCATGGGAGAAGCAGAGCAACCGCGCCGTGACCAACAATAAATGGAAGAACCGCGTGGCACTGAAGATCTCCCTTGGGACAGAAAAGGAACTGCCCGCACGAGAAGAGGAAAGAAAAACCTCACCGCTAGACGGCACAACCGTCGCGTGAGGCAGGAGGAGAGAATAACTAACCACGCAGTCAGAAGAAGCAGTACCACGTGGCGGGAAAGGAGAAGGATAGGACTTCAACAGAGAGGAAGCCTGTCAAGGTAGGAAAAAATGGATAGATATAAAACGCAAGGAAAATAACAATAAGTGGAAACTCAAATGAAGCCTATAGAATAGACACTAACGATAACTATAATAAGAGAGAAAACCAAGAATCAGCAAAAAGGAAACCAATAAAACAAAGTCACCAAGAAAATAAAATACAATAAAATAGTCAATACTGAAGAACAAACAAGCAATAAAATACATCTGATAATAGGTAATAAAATGGAATGTTCTCACCTGGAGGCTAAGCAGCAAAGAAAGAGGATGAGTGACAGATTGCAGGGACTGATATAGTCTATTCTTGTTTCTGATTGGTTGTTTCTTGTATTATGTTGTTAACTCTTTTTGCTGCTGGAGGTTATCAGTAAAGAAGGATATGCAAAATATGAAGCCTCCTGTCTTGCTATAAAATTATGTTAAAAAAATTAGACCTATTGCCCACTGGGACATTTAATAAATCTTTATTATCTTTGTTGGAAAAAAACTAGTATTAGCTTATTCCTATAGTAAGTCACTAAACACATTTTACAAGATTCCACAAATATAGAATAAGGTTAGTTGTGGCCAATTATGATATGTCTTACTGTTATTTATTATGATATGGAGGATTAAAGCTGTAAATACGGTACTCAAATAAGATTCACCTTTTTTTGTTTTGTTACAGAGTGTACTCTTCATTTTGCAACATTGTTAGTTGGAATGCTAGGAATGAATGCTAGGAATGAATACAATCTATATAGTAGTAACCATCATCAAACTTGTCTATGAGGTGTTGCAAAAATCCAATTTACAAGAAGAAAAATAAATTGTTGGGGTTATGGCAATTTCTAAATTTAATGATCATTCCTTTCAGATTAAGCATATTGTAAAAAAAAAAAACACTGGCATAGACCGTATTTGTTCGACTACCCCGATTATAAGAAGACCCCCCAAAATTTGAATATTAATTTAGGGAAGACTACCCTATAAGAAAAAAGTTTTACTAGTAAATATTAGTTCACATGTAAACTATTTTTCCATATTTAATGAAAAACTATGATTGAGAAAAATGCATTTTTTGTTTTTATTTCCTTTTATTTGACAACCTGCCCCAGTTATGCACATCTGCCCCTCAGATATGCCTTATGCCCCCTTATATGCCACTCTGCACCCCAGAAATGCCTTATACCCCACTATATGCCACTCTGCCACCAGATATGCCTTATACCCCCTATATGCCACTCTGCCTCCCTGGCATTCCTTTTAACCCCCTATATGCCACTCTGCATCCCTGATATTCCTTTTAAACCCCTATATGCCACTCTGCCTCCCTAATACTCCTTTTAACCCCATATATGCCACTCTGCCTCCCTGATATTCCTTTTAACCCCTATGTGCCACTCTGCCTCCAGAAAGCCCTTATACTGCCCCCCATATGCCACTCTTACCCTCCCCCCGACTTAGAAGCCCCAGCAGAAGTGCCGGCAGCAGCGGAGGTTGTCTGCTCGCAGCGCTGCGGGGATCTGCATCTTAGTCTTGTAGTCAGACCTCTATTTGAGGTCTGATTAGAAGATGACCTTGAATATAAGAAGATGGTTATTCTTCAGAAAAAAAAATCTTGTTTTATAATCAAGCAAATACGGTATTATAGGAAGATAGGATCCTATTAATACATTATATCCTGATAAAATAAGGTACTTTAAGAAACCTGGACATTGAAAAGTTTGTCGATTTAATCCTTTTATAATTAATAACAACAATCACAAGTTATTATTAAAACTATACATTTATGTAAATATAAATACAATAATCAAATGAAATAATGTTAATTAACCATCACAACACAGATTAACACATTGATCAATATATAATTATAGCTATAGCTACACAACTGATAAAAAATAC
This sequence comes from Spea bombifrons, assembly GCF_027358695.1. Lineage (NCBI taxonomy): Eukaryota > Metazoa > Chordata > Amphibia > Anura > Pelobatidae > Spea > Spea bombifrons. The sequence continues at coordinate 18,591,400 of NC_071087.1, read as the reverse complement.
AAAGGGTATTACTGATTGTAAGCACATCACATTCTGTACCAGTATGTCTGAATGTGTACTAATGTTTTTGACAATTTTCACTCTCCTCTGTTGTAACAGTACGACAGAATCTGCTTGCTACATTATAAATATTGGACTGTTAAACAATTTTAACAATTTTTTATTCAGTACATGGGTACATAGAGCATTCAATGGAAAACTGTTTAGGTAAAGTCCTCATATCAGCCCTCTAAAACTTCTAGCTGTCACACTCAACATTTAAGTGCCTGAATAATTTTCAGTTAAGGCGGCATGGCGACTTTTTGCAGTTTTACTTGGATTTAGGTGATAACCATTAGATTCAGATTTTAACCTAATTTTTAACTTTAACAAAGTTTGCCAATTTGTTAATTCGTATGAATGTCTAAAAATGAGAAGGGAGCTGAAATTAAACAAATTCAAATGAAGGAAAGAGCTCAGAATTCTTCTCATGCTCACTCTCCCTACCTTCTCCACTGACTGTTTCCCTGTCCCTGTCTCCTTTGCTGCAGCTCCACTTGTCTCGAATTTTCTGTTTGTCCACCTCTTTCCATGTCTTCTTTCTATTTTGCAGAAGCTCTCTGGGAGGCCAGGTCAACAGAACAGACAGGGCCGGCCGAAGACTTAACGCCGTCTGGGGCGAAGTTTAAAATGCCGCCCCCCCTGCCGACACCGGGGGGGGGCATTTTAAACTTCGCCGACGCCATAATCTACGATCCCCCCCCGGTACTTACCTTTAAACAGTCCAGCGGCGAGTCTCCCTGCTCTGCCACGGTGCCGGCTTGTAATGCTGAGCGCCGGAAATTGACGTCACTTCCGGCGCTCTGCATTACAAGCCAGCACCGGGACCGAACAGGGAGACTCGCCGCAGAGGAGAGAGAGAGGCGCCGAGCGGGTAAGCGAAAACCACTCGGTGCCCCTCTCTCTCTCCTCCGCTTCAAAAAAAAGAAAAAAAAGCGCTTGGGGCGGCAAAGTGCCGCCCCTTCTAAAGTGCCGCCTGGGGCAATTGCCCCAGTCTGCCCCATTATAGGGCCGGCCCTGAGAACAGATATCGGGGAGAAGTAGACCAAGAAAGAACACAGACTAACAAGAACAGGCAAGACAATTTGAGCTGTGAAAAAGGAGATGGAGTTGGTAGAGAAGGTAGTGTAATAAAAAGAGAGTGGAAAAAATGTGCAAATCTATTATTGACTGCTTTATTACTATGAACACTTGAACTCAAATATGGGTCAGAAGGCTCACTGGTAATGCAAAGGCAAAAAACTAAATAATTTACTTATCTAAGTTTTTCTTTTCACCAAGCCTGCCCGTAAAAAGAAAACCAGGAATTCAAAATAAAATCAGTATTGTCCCCTTAAATGTATTGCTTATTGTTCATCACTTTATTCTTTTTGTCTGAAAAGCATAATTGGGCCATCACGTTTAGAAATATCCTCTGTTACCTCATTTAACAACATGCCTCGCCACTATTTCATATCTAAATCAAGAGCCAGCTTATAAATGTCATAGTAAAAACAATTTTTTATCTTCCCATTGAGGTCTGCTGACATTTAATATATATAAATATTTTTGACAGTTCAGGTTTCTTTTTTAAATTATCTGCAGCATGTCAGAAAAATGTAAAAGCTAAGCAGAGAATCAGTTTTTAGCTTTGCATGGTAGAAAGTTTAATTAGATGCCTAACTACATCCATATATCTGCAATAATCACTAAGGCTTTAGTCATTGCTTTTTTTAAAAGTAGGGGACCTTGCTGCATACTCTAGTTGTTTGTGTTTTGACAATTTTTGCATGTTCAGCACTGACATAAAAATATACTTCACGTACCATCTGAGTCTGTATTTCAATTGAAATATATATATATACATCAGCAACTGCCGATTATCTTCCCTCCTATTTTTCTGAATCATATGTGCCATACTTTTAACTCAAGAATTTGGTAATGCTCTCATAGTATTAACAATAAAAAAAAACACATAAATAATTGTGTAAATGAAAATGGGATTTTGCTTCAATTTTGCTTTTCTGCAGTCATTCATTTGCAATAAACAAAGATATCTAAATGTCTTTTTATTTACATCACATGCTCCTTCTGGTGAAATGTGCCTTTTTTTTTTACAATACGGATATGTTGGATATATTATTTAAGCATATACAAATGTATTGCTTTTTATTTCCAGAGACTGGAATCACCTTTGTCATAGGGATGCAATTTATATATACCCATGGTCACTTTGTGCACTAAATGACATACTTTATATATATATATCAGTAGTGCAGAATTGGTTAACATTCCATGTAGCCTTAAGTATAATTATTACAGGGTCAACAAGCCTCTTAAAATAAAAAAAAGTGTATTTATAATCAGGGAAACATGATAAGCATCTACATATTTATTTTTGGATTTGCCTACTGGAATGAAATGGAAGGTTGTCTTTAATGTGGGGCAAAAAAGGCAGCTGCCCCAGACACAGGCTTACCATAGGGACAAGAGCAGCCATCCCTCGAGCCCCTTCAACAGCCATCATTGTCTAGTGGAGGTCTGTGCAACTGCTGGCACAGACCTCTCCTCACGTCCCTACATTGTGCCATGTGCATCTCCTGATGTTGGAGAGCACCAGAACATCAAATCATATACAACAGAAGGATGCTTCCAGGTCGGTTGCTGTGAGTTAAGGATCTGCAGCAGTAAAAACCTCTGTGGAACCAATCAAAAGTAGGCTGATGATGATCCAATTCGAATTATTGTCTCAAAAGAAAGCCCTACTTGTCCTGAAAAAAAACAATATATATTTTGTGGGGGTGTACTAAATGAATTAGTGGGCAATCACAATTGAATAAAGGCATGACAAAAACACAAAACATGCTCTAGTCATTTAGTGCAAACTTGGTAAAAAAAAAGAAAAAAAAATGGTCCTAAAGGGGTTAATACTTACATTTAATACATAAAGTTAATGCATATTTTTCAGTCATAACAAACCAAGTTATGCAACTATAATTTTTATTGATTATCTTAAAATGCTAATGTAAATATACATAATAAAATGTTAATGTCAACAAAAGGTGGTCTTCTTATAGTATTCCAGAGAGCCAAAAGCTGTTTATTGAAATAAAATGTTATCATTGATTGTATAAGTAATCTCTAATAAAAAAATAAATTTTATCTTAATTATTTTTTTTAAAAAAAAAATCATCAGCAGCCAGCACATTACTCCCACATAACATTTGTAAGTTGGAATAAAATGAAGTTATATAATGAAAACAATATTTTTGGCATTCTGTCTTTCATTAATTTAGTGTGTACCATTAGTCATTTTGTTCTTTCATTTAATAAGTTTTTTTTTACTGTTGTTTTTCAGTTACAGAGTGCCTTTGATTTAAGAGGGGGGAAAATGAGAATTGTAAAATAAAATGAGATTTTGTATATGTTTGAGATTCATTCTAAGTAGTAATAGTGCTTTAGTAGGCTTAACAACCTCTCTGACATTGTGAGCTTTGGTGAGTCATCATGTTTTGAGAGTTGGGAAAATTACCTTTTTTCATAATTCGCTTATTTTCCTAAAAAAGGAATGGACCCAAGTTGATACAGACATAGTCTTCGAAGTTAATGTACAGGCTTTAACCGACAGTGATACTTTTTAGTGGGCCGATATTGATAAAGATGGGTCAAGTCAAGTGAGCTTCCATCACTTGACTTGGCCTTCCATACCTGTGAACTGATATGTGTGAGCATTCTCATACATATACTGCATTATATATGTGGATTTATTATTTCATTTTAGAGTTGCAATGAAAATCAGAACAAAAACTTATGTTCCACTAATGCATTACTTTGCAGTGAAAGCTAGTTCACAAAATATCTGATGTCCTATCAGCAGGTGTAAACTACAATATGCTTACAGCTGTTATTACTGATGACTTTTACTAAGATTATTATCTGTTTGGAATTGTTCATGCTACATACTACTTAATGCAGATGAGTACAATGTTATGTACACAAGGGAAAAAAATAGCTCAATGGAAATAATCATATTTTTTGCAGTCTTGTCAAAGATGTGGAGACATCTGCATCATTTGAAAATGTTGGATAGACCCTAAAATGGTAAGTTTTGTTTTTCCCATAGGTTGTCCATCACTGAGTACTGAGGGGGTAGATCCTCATTTGGCCCATTTACTCCATCCACTTTTCCTGATATAGATAATCAGATCAGATAGCTTTATGCTTACCCTATGGCTGCTTAGATTTCCTCACTGTATCAGCCTCTATCACTTCTACATATAAAGACATAGTTACATGGTACATAAGGTTGAAAAAAGGCCTAAGTCCATCAAGTTCAACCCTTCTGCCTAACCTTCCTACTCTTGATCCAAAACCCCTAATTAAGCTACTTTGAATTCTACCATCAGGGGAAAAAATTCCTTCTTGACTCCAAAAGGCAATCGGATTTCTCCTTGGATCAAGAAGCTCTAAAATATTAATTTTAATTTCTAAGAAAATATCCAGACCCCTTTTGAAGGCATTTGATAACGCCACCTCCCTAGGCAGTGAATTCCATACATTTATTGGCCCTACTGTAAATAATCTTCTAAAGGGAGATTATTCCATTTATCCACCACACTCTCTGTAAAATGAAACATTCTAAAATTACATCTAAATCTCTGGCTTTCCGGTTTTAGAGTATGGCTTCTTGTTCTAGCATTTCTCCTCCTATACTTTGTTAAATTCCTTTTAAACACTTTTTAAAGTATTTAGGTTTTTCTATCACATCTCCTCACTCTCTCTATTCACTCCACCAAGCTACACATATTGTGGTTCATTAGGACTTTCTGATCATTTTTACTATTTTAGTAGCCTTCCTCTGAACATTGTGCAGAATGTCAATATCTTTCTGGGGAGGGGGTTTCTAGAACTTTACACAATATTCTAGATGAGGTCTGACCAGAGATATGTGAAGAACCAGAGCCACCTCTCACCTTCTAATACCTCTAATTATACAACCCAGCACTCTGCTTGCTTTTATGCATTGCCTGCTTACCTTTAAGTCCTAAGAAAGAATTACTACCAAGTCTCTCTCTTCTGTTTCCACTGACTATTTCCGGCCTTGGGATTTTTTTTTATCCCTTGTGCATTATTTTACATTTATAAACCTTAAACTGCAGCTGTCACACTCTGGATCCCTCTTCTAATTCCCTTAAATCATTTGCCATTTGATTTTGTTCACCTGGAAAGTCTACCCTGTTGCAGACCTTTGTATCATCTGCAAAAAGACATACCTTACCATTAAGATTTGTAATACCACTAATAAGGATATTCATTATGGGTCCCAGTACCAATCCCTGAGGTACCCCATTCCTCTGATTATACATTATTACTTAGAACCTTCTGTCTCCTGTTGCTCAGCCATTCGATATTAGATATTTACACCCATCTATTAAAAAACCTAGTCGTATGTGCTTCTTAGAAATGTAAGTGCACTTAATTCAATAGAAACTAGTTAACAAAACTTCAACAAAATCATTATTTTGTACAATTTAGAGAATGGCACAGTGCCACTAAAGCACTCAGTAAAATCCCTTTCCATCTTCTGTGCATAGGTGGCGTTTTTAATTAGGATGACATAGCAACAAATGAATACATTTAGAAAACACATTTTAATTTGAAAATAGAAAAGTAATTCTTTCAAGATATATTTTGAAAACCTTCATGGGGTATATGTTTTCAATATTTTCTAATACATTTTTTAAAAATGGATTCTACTAGGAAAAGAATAATTGTTTTTCTAATTAATGTTTCCTAATGAAACATTCCATCAATTATTCGTTTGGGTAAAAAAGGTATTCACCAATAGGAGGAAAACAACAGAAAAGAGAGTAAATAAATAGCCAACATTTTTCGTCTGGAGATTATTTGTTTAATATATTATTATTATTATTATTATTTATTGTTTTATATAGCACCATCAAATTCCGTAGCGCTGTACAACTTTTCCAGCAGTATATACTTATCAGGCTGATAGGATCGAGGTGAGCTCCTATCAGCCTGACAAGTATATACTGCTGGGCGGGAGAGAGCAGCGAAGTCCGTATAACAAGCCAAAGGTCGGGATAGGAAAGGAACAGCGAAATACAAAGCCAGGTGTCAAAACCAGGAATCAGAATAATCGGGAGCGCAAACTAAATAGCTCTGTCTGGAACAATAACTGAGTGAAGCTCAGTGCCAGTTTTTAAATCCTCCACTAGGTGTCGCCCCACCCCCTTGTGTAGTGCAGCGCGCTTGGGGAGACAGTTGTCGTAGCTGGTTCCTGGAGGACGGAGGTTGCAGCGGTGTGGGAGCTAGTACCCGCTATCAGCGGGTACTCAGGTGAGTTACTGCGGCAAGCATTCTCTCTGCCTCGCCGCGGACCCTGACAATACTTCTTTGCGTTCTCAAACAACTCTTTAATATTTTTTTTTACCTCACCACCGTCAGCTGCAACTTTGGCCAGACTTTGGATAGATCCCACATGAGTTAGCTACCTTGGATGATGGTACTAACTTTCATTTTCTACATATCATGCAATTCAGGCTTACAAATGAACTTGATATGAGACCTTAATGAGGATGTGTCTACATGTGTTCCTTCTTTCAATCTGCTCTTTTTTCTTCTTAAACATGAACCATATAGTGTAGTCACTAGCTTATGTGGCAATGGTGAAAGAATAATTTTATTGGCGCACACCACAGGGACAATGGAGGAGAGGTTGTCCTTGTGGTGTGCATCAATACTCCACGCCAATACGGAAATGCTCCAGGAGGCCAGGGTAACACAGCGGATCACTAGGAGAAGGGAGTCACAGGAGAAAAGAGAACAAGAAGAAAAAGAAGCTACGCATCACTCATAAGATTCCCTGTAGAATGTGCGAATCTCCAATAATGAGGAGGGTCCCAGAAGAAAGTAATGAAAACGAATAGCTAAATCTCTGAAATTTTAAGATCCATTTTGGCGCTCTCTGATAAAGTAAAGTGGGAAGGAACTGTTTGTAGGAGGGTATATATATATGGCTGATACGTAGAAGTGGCACAACCTGTAGGGTTTTTTCATTACTACAATCGTCAGGGCTTGGGTATATGCGTCCAAATAGTTTTTGGCCCACTTGCACATGTCTGCTTAAGTCGCCACTGGAGGTCTGCTACCATCTGGAAGGCCAAGCGATTACAAAAACGTGCTGTGGATAGGCATGGCTTTAAGGTTCCTGTTTTTACTCCTAGAGACTCGGAGAACCTCAGCCTGCAACAGAGCTCTAAGACTTTGGGCCACATAAGATAAGGCCTTGGGTGAATGAAGTTTCCTACCCTCTGACTTTGCTAACATCTCTGCATATGCACAACATTTTCCATGTGTCTCTATACACTCTAGACATACATACATCTGCTTGGAGGTATGTGGGCTAAATAAACTAAAAAAAAGAATTAGTGCACAAATAACATCCTATGTAATGCCAAAAAAAATGACGTGACATGAACAAAACGTGACGTGAAAGTGCAAATCTAATTTATTTGTATATCATGGGAGAAACCATTTAAACACCCTGCTTTAAGGTTTTTAGGACTATTATGAGTTTCCTGTAGATTAGTTATAGTTTACTTTTAATGGAAGCTTTTTGGTACAGTGAAAGCATTTTTAGAGTTGGAGTAAAGAGCAGGACAGGACTTGGCACAAAAGGCAATAATACTCTATTTTCCATTTTATTATTTTTTACATTTCAGATAGCAACATGGTTCACATAATGGTCAATATCAGAATGGACAAATAAATAGAAAAATAAAATACAATACAATAGTGTAATATGTAAAAATCACAAAATAAGTATAAATATAAGAACCACTCACAAGTGAACTGAGTGTAGTGGGCTCATCAACAATCCAATGTTAGAATCTTGAATGCTGCAAATGAAAGTAGACCAAAAATGGTGCAGTATCTTCAATAGTCGGATATGAAGGAAACGAAAATGCACTTACAATTGTGGTGGCACCACTCGAAAAGAATAGTGCATGTGCGTATAAATAAGATGAAATAAAACCAAATATTAAAAAGTATTCGGTTTATTGTATCCCTCGACGCGTTTCGCCGATCGAGCGTCGGCTTCTTCAGGAGTATTAAAATCGATATATAAAATCAATGTTTTTGATTTTATATATCGATTTTAATACTCCTGAAGAAGCCGACGCTCGATCGGCGAAACGCGTCGAGGGATACAATAAACCGAATACTTTTTAATATTTGGTTTTATTTCATCTTATTTATACGCACATGCACTATTCTTTTCGAGTGGTGCCACCACAATTGTAAGTGCATTTTCGTTTCCTTCATATCCGACTATTGAAGATACTGCACCATTTTTGGTCTACTTTCATTTGCAGCATTCAAGATTCTAACATTGGATTGTTGATGAGCCCACTACACTCAGTTCACTTGTGAGTGGTTCTTATATTTATACTTATTTTGTGATTTTTACATATTACACTATTGTATTGTATTTTATTTTTCTTTCCCTCATGTATATGCGCTCCGTTTTGTGCTGTTTGGTTGTATATACACTTTGAGGAAGAGTGGTTTTGGAAGCTGCTATCTTGAGGGAAGTATCTACTTATTTTGTTATTATTATACACGTGAGATTTTGGGTTTTCCTTTTTCTCTTTGGACAAATAAATAGAGTCAGCTCTATACAACATGGACTAAAGTATATAGAAATAGTTATCAGATGCAATTAAATTAGCATATAAATATAGCAAAATATACACATACTGCAGTTCTAAGCCAAATGACCTGAATGATTTATGAATCAAATAACCAAAAGTTTGGAATAAATACTAAAAAACATGCAATTTATACACATTGATACACATTAAATTTAGATTTCATATTGCATAGAAAACCCAACACATTCTAACTTCATGCTATAGCTCGATGGCAGATAACGAATCACTAATAGTGGTGACAGGGCCGGCCCTACAATGGAGCCGACTGGGGCAATTGCCCCAGGCGGCACTTTAGAAGGGGCGGCACTTTGCCGCCCCAAGCGTTTTTTTTGGTTGTTTGTTTTGAAGCGGAGGAGAGAGAGAGGGGCGCCGAGTAGTTTTCGCTTACCCGCTCGGCGCCCCTCTCTCTCTCCTCTGCGGCGAGTCTCCCTGTTCAGTCTCGGTGCCAGCTTGTAATGATGAACGGGGGGAGGAGGAAATAATGGCGTCAGCGAAGTTTAAAATGCGTCGGCGGGGGGGGGCATCATTTTAAACTTCGCCCCAGGCGACGTTAAGTCTTCGGCCGGCCCTGAGTGGTGAGTTTCAGCATTGACACTTTTGACAATTTCTGTCATAGATCTCACAACCCCATCATTTGGATCAATTTCGTTCAATTAAACTAGATGTTGGGGAATAATACAAGCAATGTGTACTTTAATAAACACATTACTTTGTTCTAAATGATGTGACATTTACCATTTGCATTATTACTGGACATCTTTATGTATTTATTATGTACATGTATTTCTTAATGTATTTATTATCACTTAACAATAATAATAATATCCTGTAGCAAACACTCTATAAATGCTTTCTTTTATTTGTTGGTGGTTTAAGAAATCACAATAGTAGGGCGTTCATATTTATATATATATATATATTGGAAATGTCTTCAGACAGGCAGCCTTTTAGGGAACACATAAACATGTTGCCGAGCAACTAATGGAACTTTGGTAGGTGTTTTATCATTTGCACAATGTGTTTAACCAGTGAAGTGCACTTTGAAATTCGACATGTCTCTATAATCTTTATTTTATATTGGTACATGATTTTCTCTTCGGCTGAAGTACTTCTTGAGTGCATTAAAAATTCAGTTTTGGCCTGCAAGTTTATGAAATAACATTTAAATCCAGCATTTTAAATGCAAATAATTTGTCTAAACATAAAACACACAATAAAAATGGTGAATAGACTCTGATGAGTTTACTAAAATGAATTATTGTTGATGAGGTAAAGAACCGAAATAAAACCTAAACAATAAAAAAGAAATTGCAACACATTCAACTGTGACCCATATCTAATAGGATGTGGAAATGATGATGCTAGCCTCTTAAAGGGATTAAAGTTAAGATGCACTTTCCTCCAAAATGCTAGAACATCTTCCAAAATGTACTACTAATGCAGTCCAGCAACAACAAAACCTGATTACTTCCGCATATACGTATGCTATATGAGTTTCTCTGTGAGATGGAGAGATAAGGAGTTCTTCTCAAAAAATGTACAAGAAAAAGTAAAAAAAAAAAAAAAAAAATTAAATAAATTTAAAGTTGGTTGCAAAAAAAATCTAAAAATAAACATGATGTAAATATTCATGAAGATGCCTGAAGCAGAAAAAAAATCATGAAGCAAAACAAAAATATATATACATTATTAGCAATTTATTTGCATATTACCAATTTTATTTGCATCCACACATGGGGCTATCCTAAGAATAACCTTCACGTATTTTTAGAAAAAAATTATATCTGCATATGACTTCTTAGTAATCTTTATACTATTTACATATCCATTTACTGTAGTTTGGAGTAGCCGTATTAGTCGAGTGTATAAGAATGCAAAAAAACAGAATGCTGCAGAATCTTGTAATGCCTTTTTTATTGGACTAACAGTATTTATCTCTGCAGTATATGCCACTATTTTTTATTTACGACCCTCTTAAAGTTTTTGTCTGCAAATTCTCTACCTTGTTGTTTTAACCCCTGGTTTAACCCTGTATCAGAACATGTACTGGTTAGTTTTAAACTGGGTTTTTCACTTGCTTGGTCAGAAATGCTTTTGACTTGATAAAGGGAGGACTCCCGAAAGCTTGTCTATTATTTTAAATACTGTTAGTCCAATAAAAAAAGGTATCACAAGATTCTGCAACATTCTGGGTTTTTTTGCATTCGAAATGTATAAAAATTTCATCCTGCACTGTAGAGGACTGCATTGGGAGGCCAAAGAACTTGCGGGCGCGGGCGGTTTATTAGATAATGCGGGCGGGAGCGGGCGGTCAGACAGCATACCTGCGGGTCCCGGTGATCCCGCGCAGTCCCGCAAGGCTCAGCTGCCTTCACGCTGCTCCCTCACAGCGTCACTTGTCTTGTTCTGCCCAGGAACACAGCGGAGTCACGTGATTTAACATCTCATCAAATGACTCTGCTCCGTTCCTGCGGGACAAGAAAAGAGACGCTGTGTGAGAGAAACCTGAAGGCAGCCTTGAGTTCGCGGGAAATTTGCTATTCTGGTAAGGCAGTGAGGCAACTTTGTATTAACCAGTATGTATGATTGAGGGAATGGATGTTTGTGAATGACTTCTGCTGGGGCTTCTATGATGGGGGAGAGTGGCATACCAGGGGGCATAGTGGCATATTGGGGGGCACAGTTATCTGACGAGATAAGGCATAACTGGAGGCACAGTGTCATATCAATGGCTGGAGTGGCATATCATGGGCACATTGCCATATAAGTGTCTATAATGCATAACTGGGGGCACAGTGGCATATCAGGGGTTGGAGTGGCATATCAGGGGGTGTGTGGCATATCATGGGCACAGTGGCATAGAAGGGTCTATAAGGCACACAGGGGGCTAAAGGGCACTCCAGTGGGCACAGTGGCATAGGTGGGGGGCACAGTGACATATCAGGGGTTGGAGTGGCATATCAGGGGGTATGTGGCATATCATGGGCACAGTGGCATATAAGGGTCTATAAGGCACACAGGGGGCTAAAGGGCACTCCAGTGGGCACAGTGGCATAGGTGGGGGGCACAGTGGCATACCAGGGGTTGGAGTGGCATATCATGGGCACAGTGGCATAGAAGGGTCTATAAGGCACACAGGGGGCTATAGGGCACTCCAGTGGGCACAATGGCATAGGTGGGGGGCACAATGGCATATCAGGGGGTATGTGGCATATCATGGGCACAGTGGCATAGAAGGGTCTATAAGGCACACAGGGGGCTATAGGGCACTCCAGTGGGCACAATGGCATAGGTGGGGGGCACAATGGCATATCAGGGGGTATGTGGCATATCATGGGCACAGTGGCACAGAAGGGTCTATAAGGCACACAGGGGGCTATAGGGCACTCCAGTGGGCACAATGGCATAGGTGGGGGGCACAATGGCATATCAGGGGGTATGTGGCATATCATGGGCACAGTGGCATATAAGGGTCTATAAAGCACAGAGGGGGCTATAGGGCACTCCAGGGGGCACAGTGGCATAGGTGGGGGGCACAGTGGCATATCAGGGGTTGGAGTGGCATATCAGGGGGTATGTGGCATATCAAGGGCACAGTGGCATATCTGGGGGGTATAAGGCAAATCTGGGGGGCAGAGTGGCATATAGGGGGATATACGGCATATCTGGGGTAGAAAGTGGCATATAGGGAAATATAAGGCATATCTGGGGGGTGGAGTGGCATATCTGGGGGTATAAGGCATATCTGGGGGGCAGAGTGGCAAGCCTGGGGTCAGATATGCATAACTGGGGTGCAGGTTGGCAAATAAGAAAAATAAAAACAAATACATTTTTCTCAATTATACTTTTTATTAAATATGAAAACTTTTTTTAGGCATTAAAACCTAGTTTGAGAAATGCCACTCTGAGATAAAAGTAATGTGTGTGTGCAGAGTGCGACACATGTTAATTTAAATGTTAAGTTTTTTATTCTGATGTTTGTCTTTAACACCCAGTCTGTTCATTAAATGATTTTAAATAAACAAAAATGTGCATATTGTGGTTTTTTTCATCCGATCAATCAAAAAAATAAGCAGCCAACTAATCGATTATGAAAATAATCGTTAGTTGCAGCCCTAGTGGCAAGTCCTATGCTTCCAATTTGGGTGTTGGGCAGATCCTGTGGATACAATCAGGGTGCCAGGGCTGACATGATTCCTCACAAGGAGGTTCTAGCTGGGGGCATCACATAAATCAATATTAAAGGGGCGCTAGGTGGTGGGATAATTATAGAAAATGGGGCTAGCTGGGGGCAATACACAAGGGTGTGGGGGCACATAGAACTTTTACATATTACTGACCAGCCTAGATAAAAATGCAGCCCTGCAGTATGGTGGATGTATACAAACTAGTCAGATATACATCACCCATACTGCAGGGCAGCATTTTATCTGTGTTGGCAGCATCCATTCACAAGGGGGGCAGCTGGGGTCATTACATAAATCAATACTAAGGCGAGGGGAAGGCTGGGGGTGATACATAAGGGGCAAAAACACAAAAGGGGGGGTAACATAGTAACATAGTAACATAGTTCATAAGGTTGAAAAAAGACCAAAGTCCATCAAGTTCAACCTATATACATATTGTGTCCCTACCGTGAATGACAAAGCATTTGTATTCAATTCAAACTGTTCAATTCACCCTGTTCTTATGTGCTCACCTACATATTGTTCCTAGAGTCGTCAATGGAGATGGAGTCAACAAATGAAGTTGAAAAGAAGATTAAAACAGGTTTATACAATTCAAAACCAAAGCAAGGCAAGTCTGACATTTGGACAAATTTCTCCATTGTTATTGACAAAAATGGAAAAGAATTGGACTTTGTATGTTGCAACAAATGTGCAAAAGTATTAACATACAACGGGCACAAATCTGGTACCTCTGGGTTGAGGCGACACAGCTGCACCCTTCTCCAAGGTCAAAGTAAGCTGTCCTTCAATAACAAAGCACTTCTTCCTGCACATGTTAAGCCAGATACTACGGAGAAATGTGTCGCACTTTGCTGTAGAGACATTCGGCCATTTGACGTTGTTGCCGGGAAAGGCTTTGTTGATATAGTTCAACACTTTGTGAATGTAGCTGCTAAATATGGCAAATTTGATGTAAAAGATGCTCTGCCTCACCCAACCACTGTATCCAGACATGTCGAGGGTAGAGTACAGGCACTGCAGGCATCTGTGGCAATGGAGATGAAGCCCATCATTGAAACGTATGGTTGTGCCATTACAACAGATATATGGACTGAGGATTACCGTAAAACATCATTCATATCCTGCACCGTTCATTACACCAACAATGACTTTAGTCTTGTTTCAAGAGTTCTGTTTGCAGCTCCCTTTGAAGGTGGTGTGTCCAAAACAGGAGAGAAGATCAGGAACCTACTGTTCCAGAAACTCCATGCTTTTGGAATAGACACATCGCTTGTTGGCCGTGTTGTGTTTGTCACTGACCGTGGAGCCAACATTGTTGCTGCCTTGCGTGGATACACCAGGCTGAACTGCAATGCACACATCCTGAACGTCATCCTGTCCAGTGCATTTGCCCCAGACGTGTTGGCCAAGACATCTGAACTGTCTGAATTGTTGACCAATGCAAAAAAAATGGTCAAATATTTCAAACATTCAGGTCTGCAGAACACCTTGAAGAAATCCCTCAAGCAATCCATTGAGACCAGATGGAATTCGAATTATGATATGCTGGATTCCATACTGCAACAGTATGAGGAGATCTCCACATTACTGGTAACCAATAACCAGTACGAAAGAATTGCGCAGATCAATGTGAACACTTTGAAAACAGTTGTTTCATTCCTAAAGTTATTCAAGGATGCTACTAATGACCTCGAGTCTGACAACTCCACTCCCAGCGCATCACTTGTGCTGCCGTGGTCCGTCAGACTGATTGAACACTGCCAAGCAGCATCCCTCGATCCCTTGCTCTCTGAAGTCGCCGGTGTGTGTGCCTCACGTCTGGAAGAACTGATGGGCACTTGTGACACCCTAGCAAATCCCCTCCACATGATGTACAGGATTGCAACGCTCCTGACTCCTAAAATGAGATTGCTACGAATGCTGTGTCCAGATGCAAGAGACGACGTGGTCAAAGGTATGATGTAATATTATGAATGCTTTAAATAGGCTATATAGTTTTGAATATTAGGTTATTTGTAGCCTTGTTCTAAAGTTAACTATTTATATTTGTGAAAAAGTCTATAGTATAGTCTATGATAAAAAATGGACCTAACTAACTTTATTTACAAATTTTGAAAATAAATTTATAAGATAAAACAATAATAAAACAATAATAATAATAAAATTAGTTTTTAAGAGTTTTAATGAAAACAATCCAATCCAACAAAGGTGCAACGGAAATTATCCAGAAGATGGGATTTGACCTACCGGCCACAGCACAGAGTGAGCCACCACCAGCCAAAAAGAAAAGCTCTGATCGATTCACAGACTGGGAAGACAGTGCATCCTGCAGTTCAGCACCAAAGCCTGTTGATGCTGAAATAGCTGAATATCTGAGCACCCGACTCTCGGACAAGCCAGACCCAGACAGTGTCCTGGAATGGTGGAATTTAAACAAGGAGCGATATCCTGCGCTCTCAAAACTAGCACGTTTTATTTTGAGTATTCCTGCATCTAGTGCCCCTTCAGAAAGGGCATTTAGTGTGTGTGGGCGCATTTTGGAAGAGAGACGCACAAGCCTGGGACCGCAGGCAGTCAGTAACATTCTCTTCCTCCACAGCAATCTTAAGTAGGCCAAAGGATTCATTAGTTTCATTCCTTTGTTATGTTTGTTCCATTTATTTATTTATTTGTGCCTCCTTAGTCAATATTTATTTTTCCCTATTATTGGTATTTATCAGATACATTTCTGATTACCACGTTATTTAAGATTTTGTACACACCACCGATTATAGGTGGAAGTTATTACGCATATTTTGAATGTTTTTGCATGCTCTGCTGCAAACTAACATGTTGTGATGTTTTGTAGCCTAGCAAAAGTTTTATTAAGCTAATAAAAAATATGTGTGTGGTGCTTTACTTTAGCTGGACACGAACGCGTTTATTCTATGGTCCGTTTAAAGGAATGCAATGTTTTATGTGTGGTATTCTGAAAGTTTAGCATAGCCCTCACATTTGTGTAAATTCTACACAATTCTAAATTGGACACATATGTTGCGGGAGCGGGCGGGATTGGACAAAAAATCAGCGGGAGCGGGCGGGATTGGACAAAAAATCAGCGGGAGCGGGCGGGATTGGACAAAAAAACAGCGGGAGCGGGCGGGATTGGACAAAAAATCAGCGGGAGCGGGCGGGAGCGGGATTAAAAAAGCAGTCCCGCGCAGGGCTCTACTGCACTGAACTGTGATTTTCTTTTCATAAGTGTCCTGTATTGAGTAAAGGTCGTGTCCCTGTCTAAATCACGGCCAGACAGTTCAGGTTTCACTCGTATCTTAGGTATTCAATCAAAATGACTGAATGGAGTACTTTGAGGGAGAACAGAATGAGAAATATATGAAAAAAAAACATTCATTGAGCTGGCTCTTTTGGAAGAAATGTTGGCACCCCAGATCTGTCGTGACAGAGAGAACATTTATTTGCAGCAGGAGTTTTACAGCAAGATTTGTTTCCTGAGCAGAGGTGGTTAAGGCTCTGAGCCCGTGGGGAAGTCCTGCTGTTGATTGAAGCTTGATTAGGTTCGGTTTCTCTGTGCAACGGTATCTAAACCCTCTCTGGCTGGGGGCAGTGTATCTGCAGGGATCCATGTACCGCTGGAAAAGAATCATTTCCAAATGTTGAATGTCGGTACGTCTAAAATACTGATTGTTCCTTGTTTCTTTATGCCGGAGACCTGGATTAGCTGGCCAGCAGGACAGATTTAAACTGTGTTAAGTGTTAACTTCTTATGAGGGAGCAAACTTCTCCTTTGGGCAACTGGAAATACCATAATACAATGCATACAATTACATAGAACTGATTTAGTTTAGCAGTTGCATAATAAAGACTTTTTTAGCTAGTTTGACTCAATCTTTTAACTTAACTACATTTTTCTCTGGCCATTTTAATAAACAATTTTAGAATATTGTAGGCATTTATTGAAATATTTGCACTGACGAAAAGAAATTGGGCAACAATTGTATATAAATAGATAATTGACTGGGCTATGATAATAGAACCAGAACATATACAAATGGCTAATATGCAGCTGCTTCAAAACATTATATTATACAAAAACTACTTAAAAAAGGCAAAATATTTTTGAAATCTTATTTTTAATACGATAATATATATATATATATATATAGTTTTGTGGGAGTTACCAGTTAGCTAACCCCAGTGGTCAGATTAATGGAAACTATTTTACAAGATATGAACATCTATAGTCTCATGGTTTCAAGATGAAAAACAACATGGGTTTACTTCAAGAAGATCATGCCAAACTAATCTTATTGATTTTTTTGATTGGGTGACTAAAGTAATTGATCGCGGTGGTGCAGTAGCCATTGTGTATCTAGATTTCGGCAGGGCTTTTAACACTGTCCCACATAGAAGACTTATAAATAAACTGCAATCTCTGAGTTTGGATCCCAATATTGTTAAATGGATTAGGCAGTGGCTAAGCGACAGACAACAGAGGGTTGTAGTCATTGTATATTCGGAGTAAGGTTTTGTTAACAGTGAGGTACCTCAGAGATCTGTGCTTGGACCCAATCTATTTAATATTTGCATTAGTGATATTGCAGAAGATCTTGCTAATGACAGAAATATGTGCAACAGGGTTGATGTTCCTGGAGGAAGAAGTCAAATGGCAAATGATTTGGGTAAACTGGCAAAATTGTCAGAGCTGTGGCAACTGGCATTTAATGTGGCTAAACACGCAGTAATGCACCTGGGGCATACAAACCCACAGGTAGAGTATAGAATATCTGATACTGTCCTAACCTTAACAACCACTGGAATGGATTTAGGGGTAATTATTTTAGAGGACTTAAAAGTAGGTAGACAATGAAATAGAGCAGCAGGTAATGCTAGCAGAATGCTTGGTTGTATAGCGAGAAGTATTAGCAGTAGAAAGAGGGAAGAGCTCATGCCGTTGTACAGAGCACTGGTGAGACCTCACTTGCAGTATTATGTACAGTACTGGAGACCATATCTCCAAAATAGATATCTTGGAGACAGTTCAGAAAAGGGTTAATAAAATGGTCCATGGATTGCAGGATAAAACTTACCAGGAAAGGTTAAAGCATCTTAACATATATAGCCTGGAAGAAAGACCTGGCAGGGGGGATATGACAGAAACATTTACAGTAAATACTTTAAGGGAATCAACATGATAAAGGAAGAGAGTTTATTTAAAAGAACAAATAGTACCACCTGTACAGTGGTCATGTTTAACTCACCATATCCCTTTTGGTGCCATATATGTTGGTTGAATTAATGGTCGAATTCTCCTCAGAAAGAGTTTTAATTTATTTAGATCATGCACATAATCAAGACAAGGCACACAACAAACAAAAGTCGAAGCATTGTCTGATTACACGTTTGGATTACATGGTTTATATAACCTCTTATCTACTTCTAATAGCATGCATCATTATGATTGGTTACTTTTCAAGCAGGTTACGCCTCTTAAGCTGCATAATTAAGAATGGCCTAGACTTGATCCTTTGCACATATATATATATATATATATAGATATAAAATATAGAGTAGATGTGTTGGCGTGAACTCGTGCATATATCATAGAGTATACATTTTCTACTTTCTTATGTCTTTGTCAGCAATAATATTTACGATAACAAGCATTTTTCTAACAATATACTATACATTGTATAATTTTTGTCTACTGGACCTGTTATATGACAGTATGTTTATTTATCAGGCAACAACATGATCATTTGATTATTTGGAAACAACATAAAAATGTTAGTTTAAGTCAATATTTATAGGGCATCACAATGTGCATAGAACAATAAATGGAATCAAGTCTTATTACAAAGTGGTTTATTGAACTGGGAAAGGAAATCTTTCTTGATTAGTTGTCAGTGCATGTCTCCGATAGATTCTACATTAAATATCCACTGAAAGGTCAATTTACCATGCATTAAAGTTTTTTTTTACATCATCGCTTTATTTTTATCTCTTTCTACTGATAGCAGGTGGTGAGCAAAAGCGGTCTCGTGAACCTGGGTGTCTGCTGTATTAAACTGTCTCCGTTTTAAATTTAGGGACATTATAATGATTAGCGCTAATGAAAGTTACAATAATCCATCGGCATATATTTGGAATGATAGCATTACATGTCACCAAGGACCTATTTCCTGTAATAGTGAAGCTTTTTGAAAACCCATTCATTTGATGCTCCCAGAAGGCTTTATTAAGATACAATTAATGAATTTATAAAAGGAACATAAAAAAAATCAAGCAATCATTTATTTATACTAATGTGGTGGTACATTGCTGTGTAGTTAATTATTATTATTATTATTATTATTGTTGTTTAGATTGCATCTTACCTTTATTGTAAAAATTTGATTGTGTTCATTTTTTTTAGGTATATATTTTAGAAGCAAAACAGGAAATCCATTCACCGGTTGAGGGGTCCAAATCATGTATGAAGCAGAGCCCCTCCCTGTATATTCACAGTAGACCACAGATTCCCATTCTCTACAGGAATTAGATAGTACATTATTGTTTTTCTTCTCTCAGAATGCTAATTACTAGGCTGCATTCTGTTGCTATGGAAACTTTATATGCATAACCAAGTTTGACAATTAATTAATATATAAATATATATATATTTTAATATAAAGTGATATTCATTTGACAATCCTTTTAACGCAACTACTCTTCTCTGAAACAGCTATTGATTCATATACAGCAATTTGATGATTTGTTTTCCGGATATAGTGCAAGAAGCAGTTTTTTTACATTTTGAATTGAAAATTGCATGTATTAGAATCCTGCCATATGGTCTATATCTGATTAGACTTATTAAAAACACTAACAAGGCTGTTTTTCACAGTATCTTCTTCTCTTTTTACTTCATCTCCCTCAATCTGTTTTGATAGTATGATTTCTCAAATTTGCCCATACAGTTTTGTAACATGATTTTAAATTTGTCTAGTACTATTATAAAGGATATATGGTTATTTATTTTAAACAGGGAAAAGAAAAATGTGTCGGTGCGCTAAGCTAGTCTCAGGCTCAAATAATACAAATGTGTAATACGAGGCCTACCAAACAGGTGTAAGCATGCTGCAAGAAACAGTGTATTGGCTGTACAATGTATACAAAAAACAAAAACTGTCCTCGCTTCTTACCCTAATAAAGTTGGCAACAAATATATAAACATAATATAAATGAGAGGTTTTGGTTATATGAATTGGCCAAAACTTTATTAGGGTAAGAAGCGCAGACGGTTATTTATTTTAGCATGCCTCTCTTATGCCTCTGCATATAGGTTATTTTCATAGGTTGTTTTTACTTCTTTAGTAAGCAATAAGTAGAACACACATGCAGGTGAAATTGTAGCGTTTTGTCCATATGGGCCCACAGAATTCCTATTTACATGGAGACTTGGGGGAAAAATAAATGTTATCACCTTATTTTCTGCCTTTTCACAATAAGTCTTGAAGAAACTCAGACATCTTCATAACATTTGAGAGAAAGTATTGCTGAATTATTTACCAGAACCCACAGACGTTCTATAAAAGGCAAATCTTTTTTACCACCCTGCGTGGCTTATGGCACCCTTGTATAATGTATAGTCTGTTGCCACCCAACCTGGCTTTATAGCTTTGGGAAAGAGAGAATATATCAAGCCTGCTATTGCAAGTGATGTTTTATGAATACTACGGGCAGACAATTTGCTATGGAAAAACATCTTGAAATGGCCTCTCATATTCCTCTGTGTTCTACAAAACTATTTAATTATTTGTTGACTAATCTACTTTTTAAGTAGAAGAAGTTCATTGTTGATGGCTTATCAAAATATTACAGCTATAGTATCCTACAAACCCCTATGTATGTGCATTCAGGTATATAGCCTACTCTCCCCATTCCCATGTGTAAGGTGCTATCTGTGTGTCTTCTGTATGCTAATTCCTAATGACACGAGATACTGGACATTTAAAACCCTGAACAATGACACTTAGTATACATAACAGATGGCCAAAACTTGCAAGCTCTCTCTCTGACTGGAACCTAATAACTTAGAATTCATATACTGCACATACCTTTTTTGAATCAATGATTTCTATTAACTTTCCCAATATCAAGAAGAAGGTAAAAGCATAAATGACCACAGAAGCGCTGCAACGTGCCACATCTGAAAAAGTAAATGTATGCCATTTTTTTGTCACTTAGATAAACAAAAATTACATGGGGCTGTGTTTCACAGTGGATGTGTGCTCATTGGAAATCACAATGCATGAAACTTAGATTTTATACAATTTATTTGAAAGAGAATATAGTCAAAAGAAAGGGCAAATTTCATTGAAAGAACAGTGTGTTCAGCATATTTCATTTAACAAGAACAAATGTGATTTATTGCTTTGTCTGCGCTTTTCCTCAATTCAACAAAATTTGTTCTGCCTTGTATCCCAAGTGTAGAATATTACAAACATAACATGTAAGATGCTATTAAAGAGTTGTCATAGTCCGTCAAAGTTTATTTTTTCTAATTTATATATATATATATATACGGTATACAGTATATTTTAAAACATATTAAACTATGATACAAATGAACACAAAATCACCACACAATGCAACCAAACAGTAAAAGAAGAATGCAGTGTGTTTTCCTGTTAAGTATCAATATGTCCTATTATCTGTGTTATATTGGTGGGATGCACAAACCTGAACAGGTGCAAGGTGCAACCCGAAATAGATATTTCACATGTTTTTTTATCCATATAAAACTTTGGTTTCCTTAGCTCATCTTTCTTAAGCATGAGTTTCTGCTAAGCCAGGGTAAGATGAAACATTTAATATTACTAGTTTAACTCTGCCTTGTAATGGGCCAACCCCAGTAAGTTTCTCTGGGGTTGGTTAGAAAGATAGGCTCGGTTTGTTCCCGTAAAAATGCATATATAAACCAATGACATACTCTTGTAGATCAGGTAGGAATCTTGACACAGGGGTGACAAACTTAGTACAGTCAGAAAACAGACTTGAAATAACAAGCTGTCAGTGGCCACACTGGAGGGGAACTGGCAAGGCCCAAGGCAAGTGTAGGGCTGGCAGCCCTCTGGCAGAGATGCTGGCAGATGGCAGCAGGCAGTAGTGAATGCTGACCAATGCAGGGAACAAAGGATGATCCCATAAATAGATCCAAAGGTCAGAAACCAGGATATCACGATCAGCGGGGTATCAAGGGACAAACACCAGAACTAGATCAGAGTCCAAAGCCAAAGGTCAAACACAGAAGATGGATCAAATGCAGCAAATCAGTTTCTCAGTATACAAGGCCAGGAATACAATGCTCTAGCACTGAGGCTAGGATAATGCCTGGTTTTTATTGGGCCTTAATTGCCCGAACGAGGGGCAGTTGTGTCAAGAGCACGCAGGAATAACATGACCGAGGCCAGGCAGAATAAACCAGCAACCCAAGATACATCTGGTGGAGTAGTGGGTAGGAGATTTACATAGAACCTGCAAGGTTGCTGGTTTGGATCCCTGTGAATCCTGACAACTATTCAGTTTCCAAAAAGCTCATTAACTTCACTTTTGGGGGCTACAGAGCAAGCACATGAAGTGTACCCAAGTATGCTCCCTGCTTATACTTCCTGGTCTCAGTAGAGGCAGCAAAAAAAACACAGAAAATTACACTAAAGTCTAATTTTCTAACTCCCCTAATGAATAAATGCCAGCAGCAATGTGCATGCACAATGGACTCCAAAATGAAGCAATACAAAAACAACTTTGGGGACTAGAGTCTAATTCGTTGATATACAATATTGCATTAATCTGAACACCTCACCCGTTATGGAACGGAACTGTCAGTGCCTATACCTGGACGTTAAACAAAAAGAAAAAGATGTTACATATCAAAGAGGAGTAATCATAGCAGTATGTTGTACAGTGAAAATACAAGAGCAACCATGAAAGTTACTCTACATGGAAATATGCAGGCTGCAACCTTTGACAATATACCCCCTTTATATTATTGATTGTTTCTCTAGATCAAGTTATGAATTTGATTTATATCACAGATTATGAATTATGTATAATAAAAGTCACAATCCTATGCTTAAACAATGAGTTTCTCTGTACATGTAGCTGATATCTTTATTGATTCTACAAAGATTCACAACCTTGAAAATCATCTCACAAATCTGAAAAAGTGTGACTGTATTGCGCTCTTTTGCATGTATTGAAGCAAAACAAATCAAGCAGATGGCGTGTATTTGCAATATCATGTGTTATGAAAAATTCAAGCGGACTGAAGAAAGTTTTTTGTTTTAATAAAATAGTTTTCCTCTTTGTTTGGATTTTCTTCATAATTTTAATATCTGCCATCAGCATAAGCACAATATTAATCTTCCAGTTCTACCACATCAATTATTTCAAAAGTAAAAAAAATAGATTAAAAAACTTGCCGCTCTTATAGATATTATCCCATAAGACAGCAAAACAAGTTTTGCCTGAAATAAATAGATAAAATTGACTTGATATTTTTAATATAGTTACTGCAAAAACTGCAATTTCTTCAACACAAGAACACTTTAATTGGGTATCATGTCTAGAGAACTTTGTTCATGCAGCAGTCTTTTACAACTGTACTGATTAAGTCAAAAAATGTTACCAGATAGAGGTTAAAGAAGAAATCTTGTCTAATTATGCAGCAGTTATTATGGAAAATCATGTCTCTGGTTCTTTTCAAACTGCTGATATTTTGAAGTAATTTGCTCATATTATAACTTTGTATAAAAAAAGTAATAATTTCATGTAATAATTTTACATACCCACCATTATTTCTTTAATTATAATAGTTGATTAACACACAAAATTTCTCTAAAATTTGCATAAATTTTTTTTTAATTAGCTGCCCACATAAAGATGCTAATAATACTCTCCAGGACATGTATTTTTGATTCTATCAGGGTGACAGACTATGCTGCTTACCCCTTTGTACATGCAAACATTCACGATGGCTCCCAGAAAGCAAGTACTCCTATTTTACTGAGTACTTTTTGTTTACATACACACACACACACATACATCGATCAACCATAACATTATGAGTACCTCTGTAAGAAATCATTTTTATACTTTTATTTTGTTCTGCACATTTTAGGCCTGAATGCAACTTGAGTGCTAGGAACATATGGTATCAATTAAGTGACGTAGCTTAGAGGGTCGTAGATGCCGGTGTATCATATGACTGTTCCAATAGGATTCCTTTACGTATACCCAACCAAATTTTAAAGGGGTATAAATTGGCATGATTACAAGAACAAGGTCTCTTTCCACGCTCTCATCTTCATCTCACCAAGATATTTAGCCTACAGTACCTTTTATCAACATTTGATCACACGGGCCAGCTTTCACCCCCTATGTGCAATGAGCCTTGGACGCCCCTTGACCCTGTTGCCGCTTCCGCACTTTTCCTTCCTTGGACCACTTTTGATAGGAAGTGTCCACTGCAGACCGGGAACACACAGCAAGAACTGCAGTTTTGGAGATGCTCTGACCCATTTGTCTAGCCATTACAATTTGGCCATTGTCAAAGTCGCTTAGATCCTTACGCTTGCCCATTTTTCCCGCTGCTAACACATCAACTTTGAGGATGAAACGTTCACTTGCATCCTAATATTTACCACTCACTGGCAGGTGCCTGTCAAGGTTACTCAGCTGACACCTATGGCTGACAAGCTGGATTCAGTAACCAAAGTCGGTAATCAGACGACCCAGGGTCAGAAGTACAGAGATCAGCAAAGTCAGGGTACAGATGCCAGGTAACAGGAGCACTTGGTAGCCTGATAAAAACACAAGGAAGAGGAAAGGACCCTTAGCTAAAATATCCTGAAGCTAATAATAGACAGGTAGATACCCGTGGTAACAGAGATGGAACCGACACCTGGTATTGTCTCCAATCCAGGTACTAACCAGGCCCAACAATGCTTAGCTTCCAAGAAGAATTAAGATCAGACATATTCAGGGTGATATGGCCATAGGCATCAGTTGAGTAACCCTGACAGTGCCATGATAGCAAGATTATCAGTTTTATTCACTTCACCTGTCTTTGGTCATAAAATTATGGCTGATCGGTATATATATATATAGATATATATATATATATATAGATAGATAGATAGATAGATATATCTATATCTATATATATATATATATATATATATATATATATATATATATATATACAGTGGGTCATAAGTGTTCAGCAAGTGTGTTTTCAATGTAGATTTTAAGCACAAACAATAACAAATTGGGCAATGACTCAGTATATTATAAGAAACTGCTTTTGAATTACTACACAACTGCTAAAGAATCATATAATATGTAAAAAATAATGATTTTGTCAAAACATGTCAGTTTTGACAGTATCACAACCTACAGTATTTTATGTTTACTTTGCAGTTTAGACAAACGTACGGTATATTTATGATTAAATTAAATAATGAAGTTGGTCTGTGTCGTGTGAAAATGCAAAAGCTGTATGAGACAATTTGAAACACAGAATTAGAGTTTTTCAAAGAGAATATGGTATGTATTGGAGTAGTAATTCATGAGAAACTGGTGAAATGTTTTGTTACTTTTTAATGATTACGGTCTTGAACAGCTAGACTAGGTCCACAATTGTGGCATAACTTAAACCCCATTCATGAAATCCATGAGTCCATGGCAGATACTACTTGGTGATACAAAAATATGAGCAAGATCTGAATACTGAATAGCACACCTGAATTGTAGAATTGTAGGAATACCACCAACCAAATGTGGGCACTTGAATTTGAAAGCCAGACATGCTCATTTGTCAAGTATTTTGGATTCGGCAGATGTAGACATCTCATCAGTATACATTAATCTGCCCTCCTACATAAAGTATTGTTGCCTAGTACTGAGTGGTTTCTGTTGTGTGTGTTTTTGGGCTTGTATTGCTATTCACAATATTCACAATAGGCATTTTAAAATGTTTGCTAGTATGCATTAGTGACTTTGGTGCCTACTTCATCGCATGGCTACAAACTGAGTGTTGAGTTATGATTTGAATTCCTGTTAACATTCATAGAAGCTGTGTATTGATTTGAAAAAGCAATTAGGCAGTATTCTAATTCTGCACCTTTAGCATTAGCAAGACATTTCCATTTATAGAAGGTATCATTTTATTCCATTATTGTAAACCTTTGCAACAGAAAGGTATTAATGAATATTTTTCAAAGAACATTGTAAATGAATTATGATAACCAAACATTTTTATGTCTTTGTATTTCCATTTACTTGAGAAATACAGTGGCAATACAAACAACACAATACCTACATTTAAATTCACAAGAGATAAATAATTAGAAGAGTACACTGGAGTGTACTGGAGAGCCACACATAGGAAGAGAGCTAGACCCAAACATCATTTAGTGGGAGTAAACTGGGTCAGACAGTGCATGGCAGGTGGAACATGGTTAGGGATAAAGTTTGGAGCCGCGCTTGACTCAATATAGGAATTGAAGACACTGTCACAGTCTGATGACTCTGCATTCAAAAGAGGAGACATCACTGTCCTTCTGTCAGAAGGTAGTCTCATCCCAAGGTAGCAGGAAAATCCAGATAATAACTTCTAATAATTAATATTATTTTGAGATTGTTATAATGTTTTTCTCCCTGTGAGAATCAAAGCACATAAATATTAAATTAATTTAATTAATTAATTTTTTGAGGGCCAGATGGGCTGACTGAATGTCTGATAAAAGAGGCTTTTTTTAAAAAAAGGTTTGTAATGATGGTGCCTCTCTGATTGAGTGTGGTAGACTTCCAGAGGGTGTGGGCAGCATGGCTAAATGCCCAGGAACCTAACTTTGTCTTTATTCAGGACACTGACAGGAGGGATCTGTTGGCTGACTGAAGAGAGCAAGATGTAACATAGGTTGTGAGGAGTTCTTACAGATACTATAGGCCTTCATTGTTTAAGGCTTTAAAGGTTAGCAGGCGAATTTTAAAATATGTTTTCCATTTTATTGGAAGCCAAGGCAGGGAGTGAAGAACAAATATTAAATTATATGAACAAGTTTGATTGGTCAATGGTCTGTATGCTGAATTTGTACTACCTGTTGGCGATTAAGTTATTTCATCAAAGTTTGCAGTAGTATTTTTTTATGTGTTGTTTTTCCACACACATTCAACATTAGGTATAAATTTACAGCTCCTTGTATATGTCACTGTGTTCAGCAGCATCTCCTGTGTACAGTGATACCATCCATGGGTTTGTTTGGGTTGGTTGGGGGCTTAAAGGCTGCATTTGGTACATGTGCATTTTTCAAATTAGAAATTTGACATGTGGTCATCCTGTTCCCTGTGTTATTTGGGACATTGTTGAACCCGGCGAATTCAATTTACCCTATCAAATCATAAATTTTTTTAAAGTAGACACGCCATGGGCATTTAACATGCCAGTATTTTAACTCTTTCCATTCGAGAATTGTTTGTAGAGCTATAGCGCTAATTTTAAGACTTGCTCATAAAAATAAACATTATATAGATAGATATATAGATAGATATATAGATAGATAGATAGATAGATAGATAGATAGATAGATAGATAGATAGATAGATATAGATGTCCTGCGCCTCCCAGCCTCTAGCCACACATCCCTAAATTAGACACCTAATATGTTAAGGGTATGTATAGCTGTTTCACCATCATTTACTAGGTCTACTATATTTTGTTTTACCATTATTTTATATTGTTGATTTTTTTTGTTGAATAACAACTAATTTGTAACAATTAGGTAAACTGCCAAACCATAAAAAAGGAAAAGTCTTAACATTTGATTTTACATATTGGACAATAATAGAATAAACGGTGTCCTTGTGAGTAGACTGTTAGACACTTGGAATGTGAACATAGCTGATTAGTATCTATGTTTACTTAAACAAGGAAGACGTTTATGGGGGAAATAATGGAGTATGATTAATGAATGCATGAACCAGGAATGAGTTGCCACTTGTGTTGACTATTCATAGAGCTGAAATTATGATATTGTTCACACATATTGTTTTTAATATATAATAAGTTGTGGTTAATGTCTGCCAAACATATGTACGTATCTCTTTTTTCACGGTTGCCGTAAGCAACTTTCTAAATTGTTCATGGGATAGCTATGCCATATTGAATATTTTGTGAATATACTGCACACATGCAATGTTTTAAAGCATGTTGTCCCTTGCTAATAGTAATAGTTCTGCCTAGCTCTGTAATCATTGCCCGGTCTATTGAACTTGTATATTGCCTGTGGTAAACAATATAATACCTCAGTCTTAATCACATAACCAGACACCCTGACTAATGGAAGTCTCTGACGGCATGGGCTTCATTAGGATTGCCTTAAACCATCAGCTCAGTGTGGTGTTTGAGCAGGCAAAGTTGGCCAAAATATCACAGCTGACAACAATTGCAACCCTCAGGTCTGATAATGGAAGGTAAAAAATGAGATAAAACCAGAGTTTTTTCCATGCCAACCAACATTACTGTAGGTCAATATTTTATGCTCAAGGAGAAAATATCTTTCTTAAATTAACTGTTTGCCTCTAGTACTCAAATGATAAAACTGTGTTATTAAGTAAATGTTTCTAGTAAAACAAGACAAAAAAAGCATTCACTTGCAGTTTTCCACAAACGTCTTGGGTATTACATAATCTCAAGAGCAGAATATGTGATATTGTAATCTGTAAATAAAAACTGTTCTGCTTAACAGTTTTGACCTTGTGCACTGAGCACAGTTTTACTCTTAAATTGTATGTATGTATTTTGTTCAAAGGCATTAAAAGTGCATGTTTTTCGTTAACTTGGCCAGGAAAATGCAAGTAACAAATACATGGGAGAACTCATGAGAAAACTAACGTCATTAGCTTTCATCAAATTTAGTCAAACAAATGTGACATTCTTAAGAAGGTCACTTACTGTGATTTTTGGAATTAAAAGTTATCCAGCAGAGTGCAGTTGTAGTTTATATGGTAAAATCTATTTATTACTACTTTTCACTATTGAAAAAGAAAAAGTTCATGCCGTCATTGATTGACCTTTAGAAAGAAAAATGTGGCTGGTATATGGGTAATAAGAAAGCAATGATTTCTAGACGGTAATATACTCCCTCATCATGTATAGCATGCTTTACAAAAACTTCAATGTTTCTAATAATAATGGTGTTATTTTGTAATTGAGGAATCTATGGATAGATTATTTTTACGTTTTAAGACAAATAGGGTAATCTAAGGAGTGGGAATGATTTGACAGTAATGATTTTCGTGTAACAATGCTAAGAAGTTAGTAAGGTGAGGCCTGCACATTTTCAATGCAAGTATTCACCTAGGCAAGTTCACTGGCAGATCCAGGGGGGCAAATGGGGCAATGCCCTTCCACCAGGAAAGCTGACAGCATGCTTCACAAGTAAGGATAAAGAGGTAAGTCCCGATTCAAAGACTTACCTCTTTATGCCCTAATGTTCAAGAAGTAGACTGGGTTGAG
Source organism: Spea bombifrons (assembly GCF_027358695.1). Classification (NCBI taxonomy): domain Eukaryota; kingdom Metazoa; phylum Chordata; class Amphibia; order Anura; family Pelobatidae; genus Spea; species Spea bombifrons. Next base: position 18,561,893 of record NC_071087.1, on the reverse strand, counting down.
AGAGGTCACATAACATTGTCTTCCATAACCCCGAGAGAGTAGCGCTGCAGCAAGCTGAATAGAAGGCAAGATGAAGACATAGTAAATGAGTTTGTGTGCCTGCCAAAAATTTGTGTGTGTGTCTGGGTATGTGTATGTATGTCTGTCCACTTTTGTGCGTGTCTGGTTATGTGCGTGTCTGAGTATATTAGCATGTTCTTCTGTCTAGGTTTTGTGTGTCTGTCTGGGTATGTTAGCATGTGTATCTGGTATGTAACTATGTGTGTCTGGGTATGTTTGTTTTTGTGTGTGTAATTGGTTCCCTAGCTTGGCGTTGAGTGTTATAATTCCCTGTCCCACTCTTTCCCTTCACATAAGCCCCTGTTTAAAAACCTAGTTAGAATAAAATATGTTTTCCCTGCTTGTTGTCTAGTGTACTCTACTTAGTGTTTGGTGGTATGGAAATTTTTTTCTGGAGTATTTACTCTGAGGACCAGACCAGCCACCCATCTTGTATCCGGCTATTAGCAAGAGGAAGATGGCAACAACAGCCAGGATAGAGAGGTCACTCTAGTGTAAGCATGTGTGTCTAAAGCATGTGTGTCTAATTATATGTCTGTATATGTATGGGTATATGTGTGTGTGTTAGTGTTGTGTTAGTGTTTGTGTGTGTGTGTAAGTATGAGTATTTATGCATGCTAGTGTGAGTATCTAAGTGTGTGTTACTGTGTGTTAGTCTTCAATGCCTAGTTTTGTAAGTGTCTTGATGTGTGTGTTAGTGTCTGGATGTATATATGCCTGGGTGGGTGGATGTAAGTATGAGTGCCCCTCTCGAGGCTAGCCTCTGGATCCACCCATGGGCAAGTTGTGTTATCTTATGCATTGCTCCTAGCTAAAGCATTTGTAACTATGATGTTTCCTAGGTTGACAGGTGTTTTTTATGCTTTTTGGCCAAATAAGATTACTAGAACATACTTATAATTTGATGTATTTTTTTTAAAGTTTTAACTTCATCAGTGGTGCTTGTTTTACTGTGTTAGAAGCCATCACTCATCATTACTGTAAAAAGCACATGTAATGACAATTTTTTTTCCATGTGACAAATCAAAATATTTTTGTATTTACGATCTTATGTTACTGTAACAGATTTTATATCAGGATTACAAATAATAATAAAGATTATATTTTATTGAATGGAACTTGGTTTATCATCCCTGAATTTCAGCATTTCAAGTAGACTTTACTTTTGTCCACCCTTCTCCGGTTCAGTAATTATCTGCAAATTATTTATATTAACTTAAAAAAAATACTTAATGGTTGCTTCATTCTAATGCTTAGGGTAATCCACTCTATGAATTTTAAAACAAAGTGAATTCCATAACACCAGCAGTATAGAGTAATAAGCTGTACAACCTTTTTATTTTCATATATATATATATATATTACAACTAAACACATATAAAATATGTAAAAACATGCGGACAAAAACATTAAATATTTTAATTACACAAACAGGTACGTACTTGGTTAAATATTGAAGCCAGATGGTCTGTAGCTAATTAAAATATGTACCCACTTAGCATATGCATATGTATATTGCAGTCTACATTTCATTTATGTTTAATGATGGATGGATTCCAAATAAGCCAAGATGTTCTCTGACATGTTGTGCTTCTGTTAAATGGACTTCTGTTGGGATCCTACCATACAATTTTTTCTATAAACGCTGCATGTCTGTGTTCCAAGATGTTCTGTTTAAGTTATTTTTTTTAAATTGCAGTACAATTTCAAACTTGGAAAATGAATCCTTAGGAACTGTACCTGTTTACTTAATCAGGTAAAACTAATTTAATGCTGAATAGAACTGAGAACATATTTTTAAAAAGAATCCTCAAGTGCATTACGGTGAATTTTATGCCTAATACAGCTTAAAAACATTTTGGTAAAGTACCTAGCCCTCTTTCTAATTTAAAACTACAAATAATTTTGAAGGTTGAAAAAGTTAGTAAGTCTTTTCTGAATTATTTAATTAACCACCATAATATATCATTTGTATTAATGTATTTACAAAGTTAAAATCATTTACAAAGAGAATGTATATAAATCTTATATAAAAGTATATAAGATGTAAAAACAGAATGTGAAAAACATGCAGCGTTTTCTTAAACATTTCCCAACCAATTCCAAGCACTAAAATTCTGAAGTATCCCAGAAATGTTTCTTTAGTAAAAACCTCTTATTACAACAGTGTCATATTACTAACTTAACACACTATGTAGTACACCCATCATGAGTATCACAAGGAGTACATGTACAACAGGCTAAGACACATTGTGAGCATGAAAACAGAGAAAATCTAGAGGTTCCAGAGATCAGAAAATGGGATAGATGTTTCATGGAGACTTAGGGGTATATGTTCTCTAAAGAGAGAGTTTGCAGGGACATTATTATTTAACTCTGTCAATAAACTATTTATTAAGAAGAGCTGTCGCTTGCAAGTTTGTCCAGCAAGAAGGTATGAGCTGGCTTTGTATGATGCAGAATTAAATGTGTAAATGTACCGTATTTGCTCGATTATAAGACGACCCTGATTATAAGACGACCCCCCAAAATCTAAATATTAATTTAGGAAAAAAACAAAAAGCCTGAATATAAGACTACCCTATAGGAATAAAAGTTTTACTAGTAAAATTAATAGTTAGTAAAATATTAATTCATGTAAACAATTTAAAAAAAAACTAGGGTTAAAAGGCATATCATGGGGCTGAGTGGCATATAGGGGGTTAAAAGGCATTTCTGGAGGTATATATATATATATATATATATATATATATATAGATAATAAAAAAATATATATATAACTGCTAACAGCAATCAAACTCCTATCAAGCCAAGGCAGCCAGTACATGCTGGAACCTGGGGATGATAGGAGTTTGAGTACAGCCTCCCTATGCCATGCTACCCCCCCTACACATCCATGCTATCACACACACACTCATACACAAACATTTAAATACTCATCATTAATCACACATACACACACACGCTCAAACCCCCCACCCCCTTACCTGAACTGCAGATCTCCCACTCGCAGACTTCTGCAGGGGCCCAGCTGTGCGAGCAACTTCTCTGGCCCCGCCCCCAGAGGAAGGAGGGGGAGGCAGAATTATGTGACACTCTGCTAGCTTCCTGTTGCTAATAGAAGAGAGGCTGCTCGGGACCAAAGCACCGGTAAGCAGCCTGGCCCCAGCAGACATTTTTTTGAGATCTAAGTAGAAGACGACCTCGATTATAAGACGAGGGGTATTTTTCTGAGCATTTGCTCTGAAAAAAACCTCGTCTTATAATCGAGCAAATACGGTACTTCCAAAAAACCTCCACTAATTTGATTATACATTATGTGGTGCCAGCCAAGATCTTCCTGCAACAGACGCTCATTGAGATTGGCTCTTCTCAATAAGTAGAAAAGTTGAGGAGCTAAAACACAACTCTTCTGTTAACTCTCCTTTTAATGAATTGACCCTTAAGCTCAACTCTTAGACTTGACTTGTGAGGATAACAGGAGCAGGGACCAGAGCTGAGTTGGCTCCTATTTCTTCTCTTGTCAAGATCTCGATTATACATTATGTAGTGCCAGCCAAGTTCCTTCTGCAACAGACGGTCATTGAGATTGGCTCTTCTTAATAAGTAGCAAAGTCGAGGAGCTAACACACAGCTCTCCTGCTAACTCTCCTTTTAATTAATTGACCCTTAAGCTCAACTCTTAGACTTGACTTGTGAGGATAACAGGAGCAGGGGCCAGAGCTGATTTGGCTCCTCTTGTCAAGACTTTTCTTCTGTTGTGAACAAAATCGTCTCAGATTATGCAATGCTCCTTCAGGTCATAAAATTAGTGGATTGGCGGGGAGGGCGAAAGGCCTGTGGCACATCCCGTAGAGTATGTATGATTTCAATCTTTGGTGCAGTCAGCAGCATTTTCTAGTATTTTTCTATTAATAGAAAAAAATCCTTTAAACAAAATTAAAAGAATGTGAAGGTAAATGTCACACAAATTGCTTAATAAAAATAAATGTTATATGCAAATGTGATATGTAGGTTACTCATTTCTTATTTCTCATTTGGTTAAAAAGCCTTAAGGCAATTCATTGACATGTTTTGTGTTGATTTCACATTTTTCCATTGTGAAGCTATAACAATAACTGGCTCAGTGCATTAGTAGACTTTCTTCAGGTAAAGAAGACAATTCCATTCCATGATAACAATGATGAAGACACAAAATATCCACGTTGGAAATTAAGCACTAGAACCACTGCAGCAATGATCTTGACTTGAACTATAATGATATAAATAGAAACATCATAGGTATAGCACAGAATTTGGAGACAAGACAGTTTCGTCAAGAGTACAGTTTCTGCTTCAGTGGAAATCTGAAATATACATCGAGCCATAACACCAAAAATTATCCATTTACTTTTCCTATGAAAGCATTACATATGGCTTTGCATTTGCTTTTTCGTTTATTGATAAACAAACTGCATTTTAAAGCTGCTTACTTTATTTAATACATAAAAATCACAAAACCTGAGACCTATGTTAATGGCATAAGTTGATGTTTTTACAAACATTTGTATTTAAAAAAAAAACAAAAAAAAATATTTGCTAAAGAAATATATAGGGGGAAGTCAACCATGGCGAGACAGGAGCTAGCGGGGGCCATGCCAGAATGCACTACAGAGTTGCTAATCATTGCAAAATACCATAATTAAGCCTATTTTAATGGTGATATTTGTTGCCATATTTTCTATTTGTCTGTGTATCCTGTTGCCTTTACGAAAGTCCTTTCAGTGGTAGAAATGTTGCTGAAAATAGTTTTGTTAAATATTTTTTTTTTTTTAGCGGGGGTGCTCAGATGCTTGTACCATATGCATAATGTTCTATGCATGATCTCTTTTTGGTGTGTGTTTGTGTGTTTTTTACTTATTGATTTATGCTCCTATACAATATTTTAATATAACACCTATTTGCTTTAATTGTGTATATATATAATATTGTATATATATATATATATATATATATATATATAATTGACTAGAAATAAGACAGATGGCAGATCACACTTAAATGTCTTTGTGATGTCTTATCATGAATAGTTTCTTGACCAAACTAGAGTTAAATCACGTAAAAACTATTTTTCATTTTACATTAAGCAATTAAATGTTTATATTTTTGTGGTAAATACTATGAACTTTTTAACTGCATTCCTCTCATCTGATCACTTGTCTAGCAACAATTTCCACGCCCCAGTTCCCACTTAATCAAACAATGATAAAAAAATAGCTGTGTCTATAGGATGTTTTTTGAATTGCTTTTTAAAAAGTCCTCAGCAATTAATTCATCACTTGTAGCCTGCCACACTAGTATGCCTGTGACTTAGTTTATGTTTCTCAGTTTCTTGTATTTAACCTGAATTCTTCAGAAAAGGTATTGGTCACTGAAAGACAAAGACTATAATAGATATAAAACGTCCATCTATAATAAAAAGCTCCCATGCACATTTAAACACACAGAAGGCAGACATGACTTCCACTTTCCTACCTAGCAGTGCCACCACATATCTACGTTTTAACTATAGCTTGGCAATGCTCTTGAATCAACCCACAAGCACGGTCATTTACAGATTACACAAAATAGTATTTTTTTTCTTCTTCAAATGCTTGCTACGTTATATTACTTGATTATTAGAACTATATAATGACATAAAGTGGATGCCTGCAGCAAACCAAAGGTTAGGCCATCCAACTGATGCTTTTTACCTTATATTACTTAACTCATGTACAGCTGAGTTCACTGATCAATGAACTGCAAGTTAATGAATGAAAACACTGTGGTCATTAACTACATTCACACACAATATTGATCCAGGCAACGGGAAAACACACTAATTTAGAGGTGTGTCTGTGACCAATTAACCTATTAACCAATGTCCTCTAGGGAGGTAGGGATTTTAACCCCTTTTGAAAACCTAATAAATACTGTGCCATTTGCTATATAAAGTTACATAAAAAACATCTTCTCTTAGAAGTTAGTATGTTATGGAAAACAAATTGTACAAGTTGTTTTCAGATAACCTGAAATATATCCATTGTCTAAACTTGTTAGAGTCCTATTATAAAATGATCACTAAATGGTACTTGTAAGTCCCTTGTAAATTGTTAAGAATCCAGAATATTCTTCCATCTGCTCGAGATTTGAAGAAGAAAATTGAACCTATACACACACACGTGTTGGCATTCCAATAAGATGAACCTGGGTGGAAGTCCTTGCCTTAATTAAATTCCTTACAGGGATAACATATAAAAAAGTCACTCATTTCTATAAATATAGTGGCTACAATTATGACAATCACTATGTTTTGGCCTTCAAAATAAATGATCTCTTGGAAAACAATTAAACTTGGAACTAGGCAGATCTAGTCAGTTTGGTTTGAAATTACATCAGTCTGATAAATAGAACAAATGGATAGAAATTATAGAAAAATAATATATCCCGAGAAAACTAATACTCACTACTTTCTTCTTCAAGATGTATTTGTCTTATTTAGTGCATCTTGGTAAATTGTAAATTGCTATATTGATCTAAATGATGTTTTAAGAACTGTAATTGTAATAAAAATGTAATAACAAAATAGGAGAGGAGGATCTGTCAAGTGTGGAAGGTGTTGGGTAATAGTTGAATCATCATCTTGTCAATCAATATTTTTATTTTTTTCTGAACTTAGAATTTCTAAGGAAATGTTTTGCTACTTCCCCCTCCAACAAAATAATGACTATTGTCACATAGCGTTTCTGTCAGTTTGCACTTGTGGATACTAAGCAGTGGCCAATAGCTGAGTTTAAAATAGTTTTTCCTTCCCTTCCTGATTATCACACAAAATAAAATTATAAGTACAACTATAAGAAATTGAACAATGATCATTTGCACCTGGATACTTTGATAGGTTGTATTCTTGTTTATGCTTGAGAGATTCCTCTCGATGTCACATTAAAAAATAAGACTCGTTCATACCCTCCAAATGTTTCTACAAACATTCCACCAATACCATCAGAATATGAGTCTCTTATACATAGAGAATAGATAAACTTTCAGAAGAAAATGGATGCTTAAAATATTTTTGGAAAAGGATCAATTGAAGATAAAGAGACTTGCTGATGATGTTTGCAAGCAGAATAGTTAACAAGAGGTTCACAATCAGTTGTCAGCCCAGCCAACCAGGCTAATACTAGCTCACTATTACAAGAAAACCGCAACACACTACGCTTTCCTTATACTCATCGAAGAAGAGGTTCATAGTTGGCTGCCATCCAGACCATTACCTACAATATCATAATTAATAGAAAAATTGTAGATTGTAATCTTGTTTGAGCAGAGCCCTCCTCGTCTATTGTTTCTGTAAGTCTAATTGTTACAGTTAAGTCTAGAAATACAGAAGTATTTTGTTATTTTGTCTGTTTACCAAAATAAATTCAAGTTACAGTTAACTAATGAATATGGGTGCAGTCTCACGGCTTTAATTTGAGGGTATTCACATCCTAATTGGAGGAAAGGTTTAGTAATTACGGCTCTTTAATGTGTAGCCCCCTCTTATTCAAAGGACCAAAAGTAACTGCATAATTGACTCAAAAAAAAGCTGTTTCATGGACAGGTGTGGGCTGTTCATTTGTTATTTCTTTATCAGTTAAGCAGGCAAAATGTCTAAAGTTGATTCGACATGTGGCATTCACATTTGGAAGCTGTTGCTGTGCACCCGCAACATGCTGTCAAAGTAGCTTTCAATGCAAGTAAAATAGGCCATCCGTGAATCCTTGCAAAAAAAAATCCAGCCAAATGAAGAACACTTTCCTGGAGATAGACATATCATTATCCAAGTCTACCATAAAGAGAAGACTTCATGAGAGCAATGCAGAGTGTTCACCACAAGGTGGAAACAATTCATAAGCCCCACGAATAGAAAGGCCAGTTTATATTTTGCCAAAAAACCCACCCAGGTCTGGAACAGCATTCTTTGAACAGATGAAACTACCAAAATGATGGTAAAAAATAAAAAGAAGGTTTGGAACGGCTCATGATCCGAAGCATACCATACCATCTGTAAAACACTGTGGAGACAGTGTGATGGCATGGGCATGCATGGCTTCCAATGGCACTGGGTCACTAGTGTATATTGATCATGTGACAGAAGAAGCAGATGGATGAATTCAGAAGTGTATAGGTATATATTGTCTGGTTCAGCCTAATTCAGCAAAGTTGATTGAACGGCACTTTACTTTACAGATGCAAAATGACCCAAAACATACTGTAAAAGCAATCCAGGAGTTCCTGGCAAAGAAGTGAAATATTCTGCAATGGTCGAATCAACCTGATCACAACCAAATCGAGCATGCATTTCATTTGCTGAAGACAAAACTTAAGGCAGAAAGACCCACAAAAACAACTGAAGACAGCTGCAGTAAAGGCCTGGCAAGGCATCATAAAAGAGGTAACCCAGCGTTTGGTGATGTCCATGGTTTCCAAACTTCAAGCAGTTATTCTGTTGCTTTGTCCAATTACATTTGAGCCCCTGAAATAAGGGGACTTTGTATAAAAATGATTGCAATTCCTAAACGTGTCATGATATTTTTGTTCAACTCCTTGAATTAAAGCTGACAGTCTGCACTTCAATTGCATCTTGGTTGTTTCAATTCAAATCCATTATGGTGACAAACAGAGCCAAAATAATGGAAAATGTGTCAGTGTGCAAATATTTCCAGACCTAACTGTTTGTTATCTACTACTTGTCATGTCCTGTTTACCTATTGTACAGCACTGGGGAATATTATGGCACTAAATAAAAATAAAAAAGGACCACAGGGGATTATTATACTCTGAGAAAAGGAGAAAGATTGAAGATACTAGGTTGGCCAGCAGTTTAAGATTTAATACTGCATTTGCTAAAATGTGAATTCACTTAAGTTATCAAAAAAATAGATTTTCCAGAAGCAAACTTGCACAAGCTGGTCCAAACCGATTCACTATTGCCAACTGGGGGAGAGGACATCAACGAAAGCACTGTCATTTTGCCCTCACTTCAACTATAATTCTATATAGTTTAGGGACAGTACAACTTTAGTTAACATGTATGTAAAAATTGCATTGCTGAACACTATAAAATATCTTCTATTAATCTCTATCAACAAAAAGGGGGAACACTTTTAATATAAGGAAAGGTTCCTCTGACCCCACTGCTCCACCTACACTGTTAATCATTCCTTCACCATAGTCTCCACTTTTCTATGGATTGAAATGGCCTGGCTACAGGTTGCTCAGATCCCTAGTCATGCTGCCCTTGCATTTATAGCTCCAAGGCTTACATTTGTTTGGGAATATCAACTGATTAAAGGGTCCCACAATATTTTATGTCTTTTTTGATTGCTTGTACAAATGTTGTAGGGTAGTAGTATAATATACTACAGCCAGTATCTCTTGCAAGCTAAAAACCAGCAAGTCTCACCAAGTGGTGGATTTAAAAGATTAATTTATTTATTTTAATAAAATATCTCCTTCTTGGCAGCAAGCACTCTTGACAGCTTATAAATTCCAGTATAATAATGAAATTTTAGTCAGTCTAGAGATCTTAAATAACCAGTATGCAAGCTGTCATGCATACAGATGCTTATGGTGATTAGAACTAGATAGATAGATAGATAGATAGATAGATAGATAGATAGATAGATAGATAGATAGATAGATAGATAGATAGATATTATTATGGGAGTTTTCACAGATTTAAACTATATTATTTTTAATAGTGAATATTAAAAGATACTATTGCACATTTTGTACAGGTATATTTGTTTTCTGTTGAGTTTAAGAATACAATATGTTTGGTCCAAGGACAAAAGTCGATGATTAATAAGCAAACCCTTGTTAATCAATGCAGTAAACTGCGTCAGCATTCCATATTTCTCATTTAGTCTGTATACCAAATGAAGGCATGAACACCTGTTCGAACAACAGGGGATATTTGTTTTATCATAGAAGTCCTACTGAGTTTTAATCAGTCCACAGCTGTCAAAGCCAGAAGAATCAATAGTAGATAGACAGATATTTTAGCCCTGCCTCAAAACATATTGTTATAGCATTGACAATTCTTATAGTTTACTTTATTCCATGCAATTCAAAATGTGTATCATCAGTGCTAGCAGCGTGTCTGGTTATGTTAAAGGCACAGTGCAGCACTAGATGCTTAAATCTAATTCACTGAGCCTGATACTGCTCTAAATTAGACCTACACATTTTTTGTTCTCAAAGGCCAGTTACAGGCTAAATCTACTTTTGCATTGTAAAGTCAATTAAACGGGGGGGGGGGTATTTATACACATCTGTCAGCAACGATTGGGGTTATCTTAACGTGTTGAGATCCTGTAATCATGTTAAATCAGAGTTCCAAGATAGACAAATGCAGAGACAGGAAAGGAACAGTATGTTTTGAATTATAACGTCAGATGTATGTTAGAATGTGTACTTTAATGTTTTGGACTCTAAGCAGTACCAGCTAGAAATGCCTTAAACACATATTTAATTTTTTTAATGCCAGTGCATTACATACTGTATATTATGTCATGCATGTTTACATAGTCTAACTGTATTAGCATCTAAGTAAAATAAAAATTTACATTACAAATTCACTTTTTACTCTGCAGCTTCAGACTATGGTCCCTTGTTCTAACATCTCTCCTCTGAAGTAAGTTTCTATCACATCTACCCCCTCTCTTCTTCCCCCAAGCTATAAACATTGAGAGCCTTTAGTCTTACTTGATTTTTATCATGCAAACCATTTATGATTTTAGTGGCCCTCATCTAAACTCCCCCTAATATGTCAATATCCTGTTCTCACTTTCTGTTACTAATGCCACTAGCTATACAACCCATTGTCTGCTTACACTTTAGTCCTCAGAAATATTTACTCTCAAGTCCCTCTCTTCTGTTGTCACTGACAGAATAATGCCCCAAGACAATACTCTTTCTTGGGATTTTTACATCCCAAGTGCATTATTTTACATTTATCAATGTTAAACTGTAGCTGCCACACACTTTTTCTAATTTTCTTAAACCATTTGCCATTTGGCTTGTTCAAACAGGAATGTCTACCCTATTGTGCACCTTTGTATCATCTGCAAAAATACATACCTTACCATTAAACATAACATATACAAAATTATTTTTCTATGGTAATGTATATTGTTAGTTTTGAACTATGAATTGACATATTTTTGTTTATTGGTTGATTTTTTTAAAATACTACAGTAAAAAATACTGCGAAATAATAAAGATGTATCAAATTTGAACACTGAAAAATAAGTGGAATAAATCAGGACAAGCAGAACAGTTTAAAGATGCAAAGAGATGTACTTGTTTTTCTCTGTTCTCTGCCACCTCATTAATTTGACCCTAAGATGCTTGCTACAGTTACATGCTGTTTGTTTCAGCTGAATCCTCTGTACAAATTAGGTTTTACTTTAGATATTATGAATTTGAGATAAATGACTGGTTGTGACTCATGCTGTTTCTCACGTAATGAAATGTGAAAATATAGCTTTCTGTTTTAATGATTCGATGCATTGTGAAGCACGTCTCAACTAATCAAACATTGTTTCAATTTTTTTTAATTATGACTTTAATCTTTGCTTCAAATTAATAACCAAAAACAATTTAACATTGCACATTTATTTAATCAGTTTTATTCTTTCCATTGCTAATGCTGTATCAATTCAATATATATACCGGTATATAGTAGAGGTTGTAGCCGTATTAGTGGTGTCAATATGATTTATATATATATAACATAAATTGGCTGACTTAACAAATAAATAAAGAACAAAAACGAAGGGGTTGGTGGTTGAGCCATTCCAGAAATAGCACTTAACAGACAGACTTTGGCAGCTTGACTTCTGGATATTGAAGTGGCGCATGAGGTCTATCATTTACAAATACAATATATATTTATGCTATAACTCTGCCCTCTCTCTTGCTGAATAATTTCTTATTCCATTCTTAAAACATATGATGCCTATTCTCTACCTTCAACTCCCCACATGGGCAACCTCAAATCTATCAGATGAGACTTATTTCAACATCCATCTATAACACGGAGTGGTCACAGTGCATCCTTGGTTTGGTGTTCGGTCTTGCTGAATGCTTCGCTATTGAGGCATTTGAGCCAATCATTGATCGCCTCCTAAACTCTTTTAAAACAGCGTATGGCAGACGTTGAATGGCAGACTTTTTTTCCATTAAGGGGTTAATATAATTGAAAAAGTAATTATTTATAGCTATTTGGATGGTGAATAGTTTGACTGGGGTGCAAAAATTTCCAGGGCTGCTTCTCATTCACGATCCGGTCCACTGGGGGTTAGATAGAATAGATTAATAGATTAAATAATATTCATTTAATAAATTTATCATACTAATATTATAAAAGAAAAAGGGAATTAACCTGGGGGGAGGAAATTAAAAAGGACATCAACAGGAAAAGGTGAAAACAACATTTTATTTTTTTCTTCCACAATTTACAATCTATTTAGAGTTGCCAACGGTATCTCCTATTGAATTTTACCTTATAATATATTTATGTTGGGGGCTTGACATTTTTCTTAATATTGTAGGTATCTTTTTACTGGAATATATAACACAAATTATCTGGTTTCTTGCTAAGATGACATAGCGTTTATATACTAATATTTATTTTGTCTTTGAAACTATTTCCTTTAAATGTCATAAGAGGAGACTGGCACTAGTAGAAGCTTAAAGAGTTAATATTCCAATTGTCTTTTTCCCCAAGGAAACTCAATTTGCTATAATACCAACAAAAATACCAATTTTTAATCCTAAAAAAATCATGGTATACCATTCTATGATATCAACCAAAAAGGAGGAGTTTCTATATTCTTTAGAAATTATATTTCAGCCAAGGTACATAAATCTATTTTTGATCCAAATGGAAGATACATTATTTTAGTTTGTACTATTAACCAAATAGATTTTACACTAGGAAGTATGTATGCCCTATTATCTGGTCAAGCATTTTTTATCAGACAAATTTACAAAGAAATACAAATAAAAAACAAAATGGGCATATTCTGAGAGGAGGAGACTTTAATATTAACAAGAATCTTTCTCTAGATAATTCAGAATCCCAAAACAAAAATGGATTTGGTTTGCAGAAGAAACGTACATATTGATTTTGGCTTATATGATATTTGGCATACCCTCCATCATTACAAAAGAGATTACACTTTTCATTCATTGGCCCATCGTACTTATTCAAGATTTGACTACATTATGGTTGATACATTTTTATTACAGCAAATAACTGTATACTATTGGTAATATCTTGGCCTGACCATGCATCAATAGTTATTTCTATAAGAGATAAATTAATCGGATAGACGTACTGGAATATGGCGCATTTAATTTGAATTAGCTAAGCCTAAAGTTCAAACATTTCCTAAACGTATACAAATATATTTTTTTAGAAGATATAGATGAATTAAAATTGAAACACTATAGTTAGCACATAAAGCTGGCTTTAGGGGTCTATTTATCCAACATACTGCTAATGTTAATAGGATAAGAAAAAGAAAAACAGGCTTTATTGCAATCCCAATTACTAAAACTTAAAATGATGTCCAATCCTCCAATCGGGTGAGAGGACGTCACTGAAAGCGATACCATTTTGCCCTAAGGTGAACTTATGCCAAAATCGCAATGCTTTGGGTGATATCCTACCCTTAACTGGAGGATCGAGTGAGAGGACGTCGTCGGGACCTCTGCCATTTTGGCTGAAGTTCATGCCGGGTTATGTCAGAAAATAAGTAAATAAAAATAGAAGATAAAGAACAACAAGATATGAAGGGGTCTACAGAAGCAGAAGTGGTAGGCAGAGAAGGTAGGGAGACATTTAGAGATTGTAAAACAGAATGAGAATGAAAGTGTGTGAGAGTGTAAGTGAAAGGGCCCATGAATTTGGACTTTGGTTTCATGGCTTCAAATCATTGCTAAATTAGCCCGAATTTGGTAAATTTGCAATTTGTATGAATCTGAATACATAAGTCTATACAACATAGTACTTCCTATCAAACCAAAAATAGCTCTACTAGTTTTCTTACAGAGTATTCCTAAAATCTCAGTTGCAATATATATATATAGCTGCAATAAGGAACTAGAAATTCAAGTCCATAATTTATAGAAATTAAAATTATTTTATTAGATATTGAAAACATGGAATATATGATTCATACAATACAAATACAGTCAAATCATACAATCAGATTTGGAGTCTTTGATGTGTACACTGATGATTGATATGTATTGTCACTCGTTTACTCCACATTTTCAGGCAATTTAGAATGAAAGAAAGAAACAAATTAAAACGTGTCACGGACTGGGTCCAAGCTGATGGCTGGAAGGACCCAGCGCGCCCGATGGTTGTTTGCAGGAGTCACGATGCAGCAGTGGAGTCTGGGGCAGGGCCTGGTTGCAGGGTGACCACACTCGCCCAGGCGTTGAGCACCTAGGAAGTGCAGCCAAACACCAGCGCCCTGATATGGCAGCAGATGGAGTCCAGAACAAAACGAATCCTGCAGGCACCCTGGAGCAGGCATGAAGCATAGCACATAGATCACGAGCAGGATGCTGCAGGCTGGGAGAATGAAGACTAAGCAAAGGGTTAATGTAGCAGACACATAACACAGCAAAGGAAAGGGAGACCAGGCAAGAAACATGATATAGGATATACATGAGAAGTGGCTAGAAACATGACATGAATAGCGTAAAGTATAAACAGGCACAAGACAAGGAATAAACATAACCTGACAAGACATACATGGTACAGGGCACAACAAAGGACAGGGAAGAAGGCAAGGAACACAGGGGAAGGAGTGAGGAGCCGGAACCCTCGGACGCTTCTTCCTTTAAGCAAGGATAGGAAATCTTAACTGGGACATGGGGAGAGGAGAGAGGAACCGGAATCCTCAGATGATTCAAGGAAGAAGGGCAAAGGTACATAAAAGACACACAAACATGAATACAGAAACTAGCCTAGGACTACAAGATAACTATTGGAGATTTCGTCACATGATATGGCCATAGTATGCTTAGCCCACCACTACGCCAAAGTACTCCAATGACGGTGGGTCCTAACGCTAATCCCTGCAGACAAGATACAAAACAAACCACACATGTAAACCAAACACAGCACAGAGACATACCTTAGACTGCAGACTGAGACAAACAGAACACAGGTGGGGCACACCTAATAAAGGAAGCAGAGCTGAAGCAAAGAGCCGGAGCAGAAGCAAGGAATGGAAAATAGAACAAAGCAAAAGGAAATCCAGGAATGGATCAAAGCAAAGCAGAGAAACTAAAGCAGGACAGAAATGCAGCTCCGCAGCCAGGGCAGAACGTAACACAATCCCCCTCCGAAAGAGCGGCCTCTGGACGCGAACAGAAACATCAACAGAAGGAAGGCCCACTCTCTAACGGAAGAACTGAAGAAACAAATCAACCCAGGAACCAGCATACGGAGTCTGTAAAACGTAGGAGTCCTTCGATGACCAGCACTGCCGCTAGTAGACCAATCTCCTCCAAAAACAGGAATCAGAATGTCTGTACAGGATTGAGGAAGATGTCTCTAGCTGACATTTAGATCCAGACGAAGGCAAAACAGATAAGCCACTTGACAAGGCAGACACGGCAGGTAACCCACTTGCTGGGCAGACACGACAGGTACGGGTTCAGGGTCAGGCACAGGTTCAGGCTCAGGCACGGGTTCAGGCTCAGGCACGGGTTCAGGCACAAGCACGGGTTCAGGTTCAGACAACAGGTTGCCCACTTGCAGGGCACACGGCAGGTTGCCCACATGCAGGGTACTCGACCAGGGTAGCCCGGATGCAGGCACTCATCCTGGGAGTCCATAGTGGGGCGCTGACCGCAACTCAGGAAACCCTCTTTCAGGGTACACGGCAGGTTGCCCACTTACAGGGTACTCGACTTAGGAGTCCACTTACTGGGGCGCTGGCCGCAACTCAGGAACAAGGCAGGTTCTGGAACAAGGCAGGTTCTGGAACAAGGCAGGTTCTGGAACAAGGCAGGTTCTGGAACAAGGCAGGTTCTGGAACAAGGCAGGTTCTGGAACAAGGCAGGTTCTGGAACAAGGCAGGTTCTGGAACAAGGCAGGTACTGGAACAAGGCAGGTACTGGAACAAGGCAGGTACTGGAACAAGGCAGGTACTGGAACAAGGCAGGTACTGGAACAAGGCAGGTACTGGAACAAGGCAGGTACTGGAACAAGGAGAAGCCCTCTTGCGGGGCACACGACTAGAAGCCCTCTTGCGGGGCACACGACTAGAAGCCCTCTTGCGGGGCACACGACTAGAAGCCCTCTTGCGGGGCACACGACTAGAAGCCCTCTTGCGGGGCACACGACATGGCTAGAAGCCCTCTTTCAGGGCGGACGAGAACGGAGTACCACCGGGCCAGGCACGTGTACTGGATCAAGCATGGGTACAGGCATAAGCTCAGATACTATGTCATGCATGCATACCGGCTCAGGCACGGGTACAGGAACGGAGGCCCACTGGAAGGGCGGACGAGAACGGAGTACCACCGGGCCAGGCACATGTACTGGTTCATGCAAGGGTACCGGCATAAGCTCAGGTAGTGGATCATGCATGCGTACAGGCTCAGGCACGGGTACGGGAACGGACACAGGCTCAGGCAGGAACAGGCACAGGCTCAGACAGGAACAGGCTCAGGCAAGCGGGTACGGAGGCCCACTGGAAGGGCTGACGGGTACGGAGGCCCACTGGAAGGGCAGACGGGTACGGAGGCCCACTGGAAGGGCTGACGGGTACGGAGGCCCACTGGAAGGGCAGACGGGTACGGAGGCCCACTGGAAGGGCTGACGGGTACGGAGGCCCACTGGAAGGGCTGACGGGTACGGAGGCCCACTGGAAGGGCTGACGGGTACGGAGGCCCACTGGAAGGGCTGACGCTGCAAACTCCACTCCGCGAACTCCTGACCATTTACCTGCGGCCATGTGTCACGGACTGGGTCCAAGCTGATGGCTGGAAGGACCCAGCGCGCCCGATGGTTGTTTGCAGGAGTCACGATGCAGCAGTGGAGTCTGGGGCAGGGCCTGGTTGCAGGGTGACCACACTCGCCCAGGCGTTGAGCACCTAGGAAGTGCAGCCAAACACCAGCGCCCTGATATGGCAGCAGATGGAGTCCAGAACAAAACGAATCCTGCAGGCACCCTGGAGCAGGCATGAAGCATAGCACATAGATCACGAGCAGGATGCTGCAGGCTGGGAGAATGAAGACTAAGCAAAGGGTTAATGTAGCAGACACATAACACAGCAAAGGAAAGGGAGACCAGGCAAGAAACATGATATAGGATATACATGAGAAGTGGCTAGAAACATGACATGAATAGCGTAAAGTATAAACAGGCACAAGACAAGGAATAAACATAACCTGACAAGACATACATGGTACAGGGCACAACAAAGGACAGGGAAGAAGGCAAGGAACACAGGGGAAGGAGTGAGGAGCCGGAACCCTCGGACGCTTCTTCCTTTAAGCAAGGATAGGAAATCTTAACTGGGACATGGGGAGAGGAGAGAGGAACCGGAATCCTCAGATGATTCAAGGAAGAAGGGCAAAGGTACATAAAAGACACACAAACATGAATACAGAAACTAGCCTAGGACTACAAGATAACTATTGGAGATTTCGTCACATGATATGGCCATAGTATGCTTAGCCCACCACTACGCCAAAGTACTCCAATGACGGTGGGTCCTAACGCTAATCCCTGCAGACAAGATACAAAACAAACCACACATGTAAACCAAACACAGCACAGAGACATACCTTAGACTGCAGACTGCAGACTGAGACAAACAGAACACAGGTGGGGCACACCTAATAAAGGAAGCAGAGCTGAAGCAAAGAGCCGGAGCAGAAGCAAGGAATGGAAAATAGAACAAAGCAAAAGGAAATCCAGGAATGGATCAAAGCAAAGCAGAGAAACTAAAGCAGGACAGAAATGCAGCTCCGCAGCCAGGGCAGAACGTAACAAAACGTTCTTAAACTATATGTTATGGTTTCTTGTATGGTACCTTAACTGTTCAAACAAACAATATAAAAGTCTGTTTTAGATTTATTTATAAATGTCTAAAAAAAGGCACAATTATCTCCTGGTATTTGCAGCATTAGGAGAAATCATACTTTGTAACTTGATAGTTGCAACAATTTAACTATAACGAAAATAAAGTATCCAAGCCTGGATTTGAAGCAGTCAGACAAACAATGTCCTAGAGGGAGCCAGAGAAGCCGTGGATCCAGTGAAAGTAAGTTGGTCACTGGAGGACGTGGATCAGATTGAGCAAGTGCCAACAAACCACGCTACGACTCCATACGAAGGAGTGAGAGGAAGCGGAGAGTCAGTCTCAGATAGCCAGCTGGTTTAGGACGGAGGAGAGAGGCTAGTCTCCTTGACAGTGGAAGCAGCTTGGAAATGCTTTGTAATAGCACCTGGAGAAGTATAAATGAGTAGAAACAATACAATTAAAAGTTAAAATACCAGAAAACATATATCTATGGCTAACATAGTTAATATTTTTGTTTTGTTTTTCTATTTAGTTATTTACTTTTGAATACTATTATTTAAATCATATTAATATATTTATGATTGTTAAACTCATCTTAAGTATTAATTCCATCTGTGTGCCACTTTCCACCCAAGTGCCAATTTTCCTAAGTGTCACTGTTTTGGAGTTTACCAAGGTAGTTAATTCTGCTGATACTCATCCCACACATCATCAGGAACTAATATATCATCTCTCTTCTCTCATCTACAAGTATTCCACTTTTTTTGCCTTACCCTTTCTATCAATCATGCATTTGTATCATTCCTTTGTTTGTCTATATTGAATTATTAGTACCCTGTTAGCTACCCTCCCCTCTCCCCCATGTGTCTGTGATTTTATTGTGGGATAATTAATCAATTGGTAAAGACGTAACAAGCAGCCATCTCTATATAAGTAGTGACATTGGAGGCACAATCATCTTAGTGGCACAGGCCACATTCCATCTGTGTGCCACTTCCCACCCAAGTGCCAATTTTCCTAAGTGTCACTGTTTCGGAGTTTACCAAGGGAGTTCACCAAGGAGGACAACAAGGAAGGACAAAGAGGCTCCCTGCAATCAATACACCACTAAACTGTCATCAAGGGTTGCCTACTGCTTATTGTGTTTGCTACACCACAATTAAATTCCCATCACCATCTGTCTCCAGTTACCATGCTCACAATCCTCTTGTTCCTCTTTTCACTTCCATCTATCATTAGTAGAACAGTTATCTCTCTCCAGCCACCAGTACCTCCACACTATGTCTATATTGCACCATCATTACTCTTTTCTCCCCTTCTCTCATCTCAAGCACTTTTAAATTTCACCTCCTCCCTTCCTCCCACCTCCCCTCACTGAAACCTGGCTAACCTCTTGTAACACCGCTTCTCTTGCTGCTCTCTCCTATGGTGGCATCCACCTCACTCACACTCCCAGATCTGATGCCAGGAAGGGTGGTGGGGTAGGCTTCCTACTCTCCCCAACTTGTACCTTTCAATCCATTCCCTCTGCTCCATCACTCTTTCTCCTCATGTGAAGCCCATGCTATCCGACTATTTAATCCCATCTCATTACGCATTACAGTTATATACCATCCCCCTGATCCGGCTAACATCTTTCTTAACCACTTCTCTTTATGGCTTCCTCTCTTCCTCTCCTCCGATGTTCCTTCTGTTATCCTTGGGGACTTTAACATCCCATTGAGTCCCATGGCCTAGAAATGTCTTTCTATTACCTCCTCTTTTGATCTCAAACAACATATTAACTCCCCTACCCATGATGGTCATTTTTTTCTAGCATGTACTCTCTCACTAACATCTCTAATTCCCCTTTCCCCCTCTCTGACCACAACGTCCTATCCTGCTCTCTAACCTTGGCACCTACTCGCTCCATTGGACCCCAACCTCGCCTAACCAGAAATCAAAGCTCTATTAACCTTCAGAAATTCTCAACCTATTTACTCCCTCTCCTCTCCTCTCTCCTACCTCAAACATGTCTTGCTCTAACAATGCTACCTCTCTCTTGAGGATGTAGCCCTTGTTACTACTCACTCTTCACAACGTTCACGTTTCCAACTTTGGCACATTCCACGTTTGACTTTCTGCAATATAAATTAATGCTACATTCCTACTACTCCGCTCTCAACCTTACTAAAGAAACCTACTTCACTTCCCTCATCTCCTCCCTATCTCATAACCCTAAACACTTCTTTAGCACTTTCAACTCACTTCTTCGACCAACCCCTACAACCCCTTCCACTAACCTTATCGCCTCTGACTTTGTCACTTACTTCAATAATAAAATCAAAACTATCAGATTTGACATATCTACACAGTCACCACTCTGCCCTCACCCTCCCTCTGACTTTACGCCCTCCTACCCACTGACTTCTTCTCCCTTCACTACATTAAATAAATTCTCTGCTGTCACTGAGGAGGAGGTACATGCTCTTCTTATTTCCTCTTGTCCAACCACATGCCCCCTTGACCTGATCCCTTCCCATCTCACCCAGTCTTTTTCATCTACTCTTGTCCATATTCTAGCTCACATCTTCAGCCTCTCTCTCACTACTGAATCTGTTCCATCCTCCTTCAAGCATGCTACTATAACTCCAATCTTGAAAAAGTCCTTCCTTGACCCGACTAATCTGTCTAATTACCGTCCCATCTTTCTACTTCCTCTCACCTCCAAGCTTCTTGAAAGAATCGTCTATATCCAATTAACTAAGTTTCTTGATTCCAACTCCCTACTTGACCCTCTTCAATCTGGTTTTTGCCCCAACACTCCACTGACACCGCCCTTACTAAAGTTACTAATGATGACATACTCGCTGCTAAATCCAAGGACCACTACGCCATGCTAATCCTATTGGTCCTTTTTTGCTGCTTTCAACACTGTGGACCACCCTCTTCTCCTTCAAACGCTTCATAGTCTTGGTCTCCGTATAACTGTTCTCTCCTGGTTCACTTCCTACCTCTCTAATCGTTCCTTCAGCATCTCTGTCTCCAATAATACTTCCCCTCCCCCTCTCAGGCGGAGTACCCCAAGGCTCAGTTCTAGGAGCCCTTCTGTTCTCTCTTTATACTTCCTCACTTGGCAAACTAATCTAATGCTTTGGCTTTCAATACCACCTGTATGCCGATGACAATCAGATCTATCTATCCTCTACCGATCTCTCTCCCTCTGTCTTAGATCATGTAACTAACTGTCTCGCATCTGTCTGTACCTGGATGTCTGCACGGTTCCTGAAACTCTATCTCTCCAAAATCGAACTTCTCACCTTCCCTCCCAATGCTAACACTCCCCCATCTGTTTCTCTCACTGTTAATTGTGCTATCATCTTCCCATCCCCTCATGCTCGCTGTCTTGGTGTCACCCTTGACTCCCACCTTTCTTGGCATATAGGGGTATAAGGCATATCATGGGGCAGAGTGGCATATAGGGGTTAAAAGCCATATCATGGGGCACAGTGGCATATAGGAGGGTGTAAGGCATTTCTGGGGCAGAGTGGCAAGCCTGGGGGCAGATGTGCATAACGGGGGGGCATGTTGGGAAATAAAATTAAATAAAAACACAAAATATTTTTCTCAATAATAGCTTTTATTAAATATGAAAAAAATGTACTAGTAAGACCACACATTTGCATACTGTTGGATTTTTTATTTTGTTTATCAATTTTGAGACACAAAAAAAAAATCTGGAAATAATAGAGGCTAATGATTTTTTAACTTTTCTGTCACCTCACACCTTTTAGATGTCATCTCCTTCAATGTATTGTGATAAATACAGCACCATGGATTTCAGAAACTCTGGAAATAATGCCAGCTGGCAGACAATCATCTAAATAAACACTTTGGTACATTAAAGTGTGATGAATAAATGTAATAATTACATTCTCTACTATCAAAGGAAAATTAATCTCCAAATTAATCAAATCATCGACTAACAATTAAGGACAAAAAAGTGTTAGTGTACATAACGAACGGAGTGATTAGTCAATGCAATAGAAAAAGTATGAAAGGTACAGAGAATGCATGTGGATCACAAGGCAATTGGGGTATGAGGTTATATTGTATAATGCTCCGATTTTGAGGCATTTTAGCAACACTGATTACGCTTAGGAAGCAATTATTGACCACTTCCTAAGCTCTGTTTTAACCAGTTGCCTCTTTTAATGTCTTTTGTATCAGACTTTTTTGATTCCTATGAATTGCAAATTTACTGAATTTCGGCTTATTTGGCGATTCATACAAAGCCACAAGACCAGGCCATACCCCCCATGAAGTGGAGGAAAATGAAGCAAATTTCACCCGAAATTTGCTTGCCCCTTCACTCTCACAAACCCCCCACATTCTCATTCTCGCTCACTCTCTCTCACGTTCTCTCAATGTTTTCCTACCTCCTCTGCCAACCACTTCCGCATCTTCTTGTTCTATATCTTTTCTCTTTTAGCTTTTGTCTTTCATCTTCTATCTTCTGTCTTCTATCTTCGTCCGCATCTCTGTGGATATAACCTGGCGGATACTTTCAATCAGGGGAGGGGATGTCAGTGAAAGCACATATATTTTGGTGGAAATCGCAGAGATCACAAAATAGCGATGAAAAAATAGATAGGACTTCCCAAATATTTATCCCTTAGATAATTGTTTTTTGAAGGGCATTTACTGGGCACACGCCGAATTCTTGCTTTGTTTTGTGTACTTATTGTTTTATCTGCTGTAAATGCTCAAACAGTTGGTTATTGACCTTATTTTAAGCTTTAATGAGCCATATGCCTATCCCATGCATGTTTAAAATAATCTATTACTTCTGCTGGAAGGCTGCTCTACTTATCCACCACCCTCTCAGTATGCTGTTGTACTGCCTCAGTTATAAGTAAGTATTCTCACTAAGTTTCAGAGAAAAAAAAGGAACTGTGGACCAAAATTTTCGGTGGTCAGCAATCAAAAATCGCACTATGCCCAGTCAGCAGATGTGGAAATCAAATATAATCCACAAAAGACCTGACTGCTTTTGGAGATCAAGGTTTCTTAAACTATTGGAGTGATATGAGATATAAGTGGACTCTTGGCAGATTTCGAAAAGCTCATTACAAATGAAAGGGTTAATCATGTTTAAAACACATACATTACAGCAATACAACCTTCTGGCAGAATTATTGTATATAGTAAAAAGATAATAACCTTAAGATGATAAACAACTAAACATTTTTTAGACCTCAACCCTCTAAAGGTCACTTTTTAATACTTTAAATTTTTGCCGTCAAGTTCAATAGTCTTTGTACCACTCCGACAATTAAAATGACATTTCAATATTTTATTATTTTCTTCTAATGCTTCAGCAATGAGTGCTGTAAATATTTAGTAGTATTTTAGTATTAAAACCTATAAGCTTGCTTTAAAAGAAGGCTCTGTACAAACCTTTTTTGATTAACTATTCATTTTTGGAGTTTAATGGCCCAATTAAACTTCCAAGATTTATCTAAATCTTTATTAAAGAAAGTTGATCAATAGTAGCTAATTATAAAGGTAATATTTCTGCACAGTATGAGAATTTCAATGTCATCTGTTGCTGAAAGGCAGAAAATAATTCAGAACATTTTTGCTCAGCTTTGCTTTGTTACATCAACTCTTCTTTGGTAATGTGAATTTTAATTTTCTATAGATTTTTCAATTGTGCTGATTGTTTTTATTTAGATCTTTGCCAAGTGCTGTATAGATACTGTTTCTAGTGGAAATTTAAAGATTCAAGACTACTTTCTTTTCTTCTAACAGTAGATTTTTCTGAATATAGGAGATTTTTAGTTTACACAAACAGCATACAATGCTTAATGTGAAGTAGTACCAATTTAAATATATATTTGTAATATTACTATGGTAACAACATTTTGGTGGCTTATTGTACATTTTTCCTTTTTCTTGCATTGCTAGGCAAATTTTTTTTGTTATGTTTTAAACACTGATACATGCATTTTCGTCTTAGTAACCTTACTCTTGAATACTGTATAATTCATTAGTTGTGATAATATATTTACATCATGTAATACTAAGCCTCCTAAATTTGTAGCTTGTATTTAACCAGGGATGCAACATTTTTCCTGCATTCTTAAAATGAGGGATCTTTTTTCCCATAGTGAAGCATTGGTCTCTGACCAATCAATAGCATTATCTGCTGTGAAAAGGAGACATTCATATTGAACTGTAAATGTAAGGCATTGCCTGTTAACAAAAGTCTTGGGCAGTCAGTTAAACACGTTTTGATTGTGAGTAAAACACATTGCTCAAGAGCCAAACAACCGCGGCACTGCACACAGAATAAATGAAGAATAGTTGGCAATATATTTGGGTTCATTTCTACACTTGTCTCAGGTTCTTAGTGTTGATAAGATTTAATGAACCAACCAAGATGTTGGTCCTTGCAATTCATAATGCTAAGGGTTAATTCTCACCGACTACACCCTTTATACTAAAATTGCACTCGAAGACAAGCATGAAAAAGATAGACTTCCTAGCTATTTGAGAATATACATGAGTATACAGTTAGGAGAATGATTTATGGATTTTAGGTTGACCTTATTTCCTTTACAAATTTGAACAGACTATCATTAATCAAACGCCTTTCATGTTACAGGGATTTAAAAAAATATATTGTTGCTCAAGAAATCTTTATTAGAAAATAAATCAAATATTTTATACTAGTTTTCTAATGGTATATTGTTTATATGATGTTTATTATAAGCAGGGTTATTGTTGCTACGATAAGTGCTACAAACTGAGATAGATACAGTTTTAGTATTGGCATTCAGTAATTGGCATTTCATTTGCAGTTCTATAATTAGTAAAAAATAGCATGCAACCTTTTTGGAATTAAAGTAAAAAACAAAGTTTCATATCACATAGTGCTTTACTGTTACATACGCTTGACTATGCAACTCACAATTCCTTTTCAAAATACTTTGCACTGTTAGTATATTTTAACTATAACCACAGAGACAGGACAATAGTCCGGAGAAGCCAAGGGATCAAAATCAGGCTCCGTTGGATACCTGAAACAAAGTACCAGAGGACAGGAACAGGTCAGCGATCAGAACCAGATCAGAAAAGATTACTTAGATATCGGTGGTCAGTAGTCAGAAACGGATCAGAAGAGATTACAGAGTTATCAGAGGTCAGATTGTATTCAGACAGTAAAGTAAATGGGAATAGATGCAGGACAGGGAAACCAGTGTCTTTAGAGCCGAGAACACTTAAGTAGGCAGATCATTGGAAGTTAATCTCTTGCAAATGCATGGAGAGATTTATCTGAATCCTCTCATATGCATTTGTCCTCCTTCCCCAAATCTTAGTTCTGCTAACTAATTATAAGCCAAGAAATAGAAACTGGAATTGTACTATGATGTCAGGTTGATTTGAAAGGATCTGCTTGCCGTGTTATTCTCCACAACCGTCTGTGCAATCTCCCATTTGGACGTGGGAGGGTTTAGCCCATATTTTGTGCAGATGTTCCTATACATAATGTTGACTACTTGGTTGTGCGGTTCAGTGTACGCTGTTCCTGCAAGAGTGTGCAACTTCGGTCCTGTCTGGTGTGGTTCAAAATTGTTTATAAACAATCTGAACAAAATTGGAGCAGCATGAGGAGACAGGCACAAATGGTAGTTGCGACCACCGCGACCCCTGTAGTTATGTCACTGGTAATAGAGCACTGGGCCTGGGCAGGTAGGCACTGGCAGATCATAGGCATATGCACCCCCTCGGATCAGGACTGAATTCCAATATTATAGAGATTTAAAAAAAAAGGTTTTCCCAGAGTAAGGACAGTTGAAGAGGAGGAGCAGCAGCAGCAGTAGTCCAGAAGTGGGCAGGCAGGTGCTGGCAGATAATAGACACATCTGTCCCCTTTGGAGCAGGATTGAATTCCCTCAATATTTTATAAATAAAAAAAGTTTCCCCCAGAGTAAGGACAGTGAAAGAGGAGCAGTAGCAGCAGTAGTAATATGGCACTGGGCCTAGGTAAGCACTGGCAGACCATAGGCACATGTAGACTCTTGGAGCAGGACTGAATTCCCCCAATGTTATAGAATTTTTTTTTTTTTAAGTTTCATAAATACGGTCAAAGAGGTGCAGCAGCAGTAGGACAGTGGGCCTGGGCAGGCAGACATTATTATTCATTATTAATGAAGAGTAATATAAAATACGATAGAAAAATTAAAAAAAAGATAGTCAACTGTCTTAATCAACTAAACTCTACTCAAGAACAAAACAGTATTTAATAAACAACTTCTGTGTAAACACAGTCAAATACCTAATTTTGTAACAAATATTTTTTGTATTGAACAAAAACTAGAGGTTTTGCCCTAAAATAAATTGGGGAAAATGTCTGATGCAGTCCCTGAAAGAGGTATATACTGTATTTGCCTGAATATAGGCAGCACTTTTCCCCCCACTTTAAAGATTTAAAAGATATTCGGGATTTAGCGCAGGGATGCGCAATTCGTATCGCCCGACTTCTTTTTCAGGGCACCTGGATCCTCTCCAGCAGCCGGCTGACGTCTGCGCGATGAGTGTAGACAACCTCCGTTGCCGGGGCTTCTATGGTGGAGCACCGGCGTGACATAACCTTCCGTTGCTCCACCATAGAAGCCCTGACGGAAGTGCCAGCAGCTGAGGTTGTCTGTGCTACTGTGCTACTGAGAAGTTAAAATGCTGTTGGCAAGCTTATAAATCTAATGCCTGACCCCTCCCCTTGTAAAAACTGATTATCCAGAGTGAAAAAAGTAAGGAAAAACTCCCACAGGTTGTTGGACCCATTAATCACAGCCATGAGCATCAATGAGACCACCTCTGATATGTACCCTCCTACACACAGTCCCTTTCCACTTGACCTCATCAAGGACCTCCAAAATGGCTTGTCATGGCACCAAACAGCTTGTAATGGCGCGTCTACATGTGGCAACAGATGGACGCATCCTAAAGAAATTTCGGCAGGTTTGCAATTCTTTTTGGGCAGCTTCATCTGAGATCACACTCGTTATTTGAGATTAATATATTTTTATGTTTCTTACATATTATTTGTGTTTTCAGTCCACTTTGTTTTTATTTATTATTCTTTTCTTCCTTCTTTGTATTTGTAATTTTTCATCACACATCTCAAAAGTCAATACCTCAAACAAGCTTCTTACTTGTCTAAATTGTAGACCAGATCAGAAATGCACAGCCCTCCTTAGAGACTTGAGTGTCTATGTGGAATTTTTATTTGTATATTTTTAGAAATATAATGTGAAGAAATATTCCATAAGAAATAAACACAGCTTAAACCAAATTATCTGTTGTACGCCTTCAGGTACAGTATAATTGATGCAAATGCAGTCCAGGTTTCGCCAAAACAAGTTAAAAATTGGCCCATTATCGCAGAAAAAAATGTTCTTGAAAACAACCGTGGAGTAGTAAACCACTGTTTCTAAGTATGACAGCCCATGATTTCAGAAAAGTTCATGTGGTCCATAGCCATTAGAGACATGGGAGCCCCATTAGGGATTTTCAGATCTATGTATTGAAAAAGCTTATTTCCTCAGGGAACCCATTTAATCAGGAAAATGCACTAGTGACCTGGAAATATTCAGTATGTCCTTTTTACCTAAATGCAATGACTTAAAATCACAGCTTAAACAATGTACAGCAGTGCAAAATTACAGCAGTTGTGTCTTAGAAAGATAAAGTTGATTATATGTATTTAAAAATATGTGTACTTCTATGTATTATGCAAATATACTTAGTACTTTTACTAAGATACAAGAAGAGACTGAACTCATGTGGTAATTTACTATATCGATGTATCGGTTTAATACATTTTGAGGATGTTCTTATGAAGGTATTTTTGAGTATGAAAAATAGGTTTTCTTTTCACATCTATGAGCTAATGTGACATTTCTGGTTGAATTTTGTCATAGTTTGATACACTATTATAGGTACCTGTTTACAAAATGGATGCCTAAAAGGTACGGTCCGGGGGGGACTGTCCCCTTTGGAACCTACTCTCACCTCCTACATAGTGGGCACACAAAGCAGTATATACTGCTACCAAAACCTTATTAATGTGTTGGGGGAGGTGCAATTAAACCTCCTCCCAATTAGCCCCTGGACAGCAAGCTGCAACCAGACATGGCGTGTGAGCGTAATTATGCTTTGGCTAGAATTCCCTAATCTACTCAAGTGCTCACTAAGAACTGTTAGCAAGAAAGCTGCAATCTTCCCTGTATAGTTGCTTAGTAAACCAAATCCTTGCCACCAATCTCTAATTCACAACATTTTAACACCATTTTTCTCATACACTGGGAACATCTCTGAAAAAGATATGGTTAAATGCAACATGCTGCAGATCCTTCATATTTTACAGATGCATCTGTTACCACAATGGCCCCAGTTCCTTAACAATGGTTAACCTTCGTGGCCTTCCTCAAAATCACATCTCAGCATACACTGCTCAAATGACAAATGCTTCCTCTCACAGGAGGCTACGATTCTTACCTTTATTACATCTTATTACCTTAGTATTATGTTACTTTGTAGCTGGGAATTGGGTCTTGGAGACCTTCACAACAGTGTTTGGAGAATTTCCAGCACTCTGACATAAACTGTGGGACATACTTCTTATCTGCAACCCTTACTCATCCAGAACTAACTGTAGTCCATCTGCAAGTCTCTGAGGCAATGACGCCCAGTGATTTTGTAGTCATTTTCTGTTAGAGTTAAATTGTGTAAATTCTAGCCTTCGATTTATGAGTCTCCTGTTATGAAAGAGAATTGCTGACAATTTGGACAGCATTTTGTTCTCCTCCATGTTGCTATGGGAAAAAAAAACTTTGCAATATACAATTCTTGTTGATAGAAAATGAGTCTTGAATACATAACCACAGGCATCCTTGCTTCCATACAATCACATTTTGAAAGAATAGGTATATTAAAGGGTTTACATGTTAATATGTTCAAATACTTCATTAGTTTTGTGTAATAGTAATAAGGAAGTCTGTTTTAATCTTTGTGACTTGTAACACAATGCTGTTTGAGGATCTTAGCAGATATTTAGTTTTTATGGTAAAATGACCATTTTAATACCAGATCACACATTTTCAAGTATGAAAGATTAGATTACAGTTTGCAGAATTTCTCGATTCTTCATTTTCAGAAATATGAAGTAGCTCTGGGCAAGGAATGTATTTGCATATAAATTGGTTGAATAGTTTTTTTATATACTGAATATTGACATTCGAAAAATTGCATAGGTCAAAAATGTTGGCTACACTAATACCTGACCAGCCAGATATACAATTTGATCAAAGGAAACTGAGTATTTGTTAGATAATACATACTTATTTACACAAATCAGGCAGCAGGGGAATCAGGCAACACACAGCCCCCTTCCCTGAAGCTGCCTGTGGTTTACCGACAATTGCGCGATGAGCCTGTAGAATCCCTCCTGAAGAAGTGATCAAAAGCTCGGGATGGCTGTGCTGGTCTGTCAAGACACCTGGGCAGGCAGCAATAGTGCCCCCACAATCACCACGACTGTGACGACGTAGGGGCATTTCTTTTGCATGATATACCAGGTACGTCACAGAACCCATGGGCATGACTCGCCCTTGTACATCACCTGGTTACGTCAATGGACGTGAAGGGGTTAAAGGTCTGCCTCACTGGCCTTGTTTGGAGGCTTTGTTAGGGGCAAGGGTTGATAAACTTCATCACAGTACCCTTTAGTGTAAAGTTCTAAATAAAAATAATATTTTGCGGTAGCCTTGACTACCAGTTCTATCTTTTTGTAAAATACTACAAAGACATAATGAAGAAAAATAACAAAAGAATGGGTGATCATGTAACAAATGTCCTTTACAGAAAGAGTTTTAAAGACACGTGTTTGAAAGGCACTTAGACATAACTGGCAGTGGTTTTAAATACTGTCTGTCTAATTGACTATGGCAAATCATCCGTAGTATTGAAAGTAACAGCTTTATATGACAAATATAAAGTAAATGAAGAGCGTAGCCCCTGGTATTGAAGTTTAATCAACATTTTTTACTTTGTCAGCAGGATATTCCTATAGTTTTGCAAATGGTTAGTTTTCTGGGACGTTTCACTATTTCAACTGTTAGTCTGTGATAAAGTACTTAGATATGGTTCACATATTTTTTCAGGTTTTTGCAGGACAAAAATAAGTATATATTTATATATTATATATATCAGACATCTGTACTAAAAGTGATCTATTTTCATAGTTACATAGTTCATAAGGTTGAAAAAAAGACCTAAGTCCATCAAGTTTAACCCTTCTACCTAACCTTCCTATTCTTGATCCAAAAGAAGGCAAAAAAACCCAAATTAAACTACTTCAAATTCTGCAATCAGGGGGAAAAAATTCCTAATGACTCCAAGACATAGTAGTTCACCCTAAAGGAATTAAGGGGTTAGGTAAGAATTGTGTACTACACTAGCAATTTGAGCACAAACAGAACTTGTGTCACTATGGTTAATTTCACATTTTTTCATTTATGCTTTTACTGGCTTCATAATGTATAGTTTTTGCTGGGCTCACATTTGTCAGGAGAAACAGATTAGTCGATATAGAAAGTTGGCAAACTAAGATTTCAGTAAATGAATCAATGATAAATTAAAGTGAGAAACAAAATCTATGCTTACCTTCAAATGCCATATCTAGTAGCGTTAAATTAAATTTATTTTTTTTAAAAAATTGCAGCTCTGTTTTATTATATTTTTGTATTGGATGGTGTTGAAAGCATAGAAGCGCATATAAATTGGTTAGCAAACATTCAAGGGATACATGTAATTTTCATATAAAACAAAATAAATAAGGAGAAAAATCATCATACACTGCTCACAATACCTCCCAAACTTTTATTGATTTCTGTATAACATATTTTTAAAGAAAGCGTAATAGTAGCTATAGAAATAGAAACAATTGAAAATGAACAGAGACAATCGACACATTAAGTAAATGGGGCTCTGCTTTGTCATCCAGGCCTCGAAGTCCGCAGGATATTTGAAAATCCCACACCAGCAACTGAGCCAAAATGATTGAAATTAATTAAATCACTTCTGTTCAAGAAGGATATACAGAATTCTTTATCTTGTTTGCAACCCTCAAGGATTTTGGCAGCCATGATGTAGAATGAGTTGTGTTATTATTGTTTTACTCAATGTTCTGTTTTAAAATGACTCATAATTAGATTTTCTTTGTGCACATTCGACATGATCCCTTACATTTGAATACATGGATTGCGGTTATGTAGCCAGCCCAGGTAAGAAATTCCTATTATTTGTTTGCATTATGGTAACCTTATAATTATGTGCACCTTATAGTATGTTCCCTATAAGTGCTGGGAAAGTATGGGAAATCTATATAAATTAAGTATTTCTGCAATCAGGACACCTGAATTGCTAAAGTTGGAGGGGATTTTCCATCACTTTACCTAATTTTGTGAGGATTAAAAATTAGGTGTTGTTTTTCTAATTTGTGCTAGTTTTTCCTAAATTTCTCATTCTAAATTTTCAGCTAATCATCAACTATGGTATCAAAAGAAAGCTCTATCTCTCCTTGAAAAAAAAAATTGTTTACATGGGTACACTATTCACAGGAAAAGAGAATAAGCGCTGAACCGACAAAGCGCAAAAATGGCAAAATCTCTATGGGACTTGAGGTACCAAAAACCCCTGGGATTGAAGGGGTTAATGGTCAGACTTTTGAGGCATTAGGTGTCTGACAACAGGGAGAGAGGCAGTTAAGCCTGAGGCCCTAAGTTCTTGTTTGAAAATATAATGTGGGCAAAAAAATAATTAAAACTATGTGAATTTTCACCACACTGTAAAGAGTCAAATATAAGAATCTCTTAAAAAATGATTCAATTACTTCATTAGTCTGTTGGGAGCCATTCACGCAATACAAGCCCATAATGAACACATAAAAATTATTGCTAAGCATAAAGCCAAAAATTCTCATGAAAAAAAAATATAATTAAATACCTCATAATATAGGTAAAGTTGCTTTAGGCTATAAATCAATGACAAATAAAGATAAATGCCCACAGTGCTGTTGAACAAAAAGAATATATAAGTGCCCAAGGCATTTTGAAGTCAGCCATGCCCTTATAAATGTGTTATAAAATCTTACTAGGATAAAAGTAAAATTGAAATAAACAAAAATGAATCCTAACAGCCAACACACTCCAGGAGCATAATCAATGCAAAGTACACATCAAAACCGGTTACTCACTCATCAGATTATCATGTAGCTATGAATAAAGTATAGATAAATAATGAATTGAATTATATTATTTAATAATATTTTTGTAATTGGTAAAAAGAAAAATTTTTAAATTAAGTATGGATACAATTTTTACACATTTGGTGCTTTGCCTTCTTACAGGAGTGGGGTACCCAGCCCTTTGACTAAGTTTGGAAGGAATACTTTCAATTGTTGCCTTGAGTCTTAGATGAATTATTATTATTTATTGATTTATATAATGCCATCCTATTTCCCAACATGCTAAAATTAGTAAACAGGACAATAACTAATTCACCATGTTACAATGGGAACTAGTGTGGCCTAGTGCTGGAGCATGCAGAAGATGTGTTCAGCCATAAACAAGCCAAGATGCTGGGAATGAGTATGGAGAAGGGGATTCTGATGATTTGCAAGAGGACACTCAGCTATCATATGCTCTAAATTGCATTTGATGGTTCAGATTTCTCTTTAATGTTTTTTTGTGAAGAGTTGGAGACAAGAGGAGGGCTGGATAAGTGTGAGTAAGGAATTTCAAAGAACAGGAAAAGTCTCGAAGAGTCTTGTACATGTATTAGAGATAGAAATCCGAGCAGAGGACATACAGAGATAATTAGATGACTTACTGTGTAAGTTTGTTTAGAGACAATGTGAGGAACTGATGGGGAAACTGTCTTGGATTTTAAATAAAATCTTGAAGCATACAGGAAGCCTGCGAAGAGATTAACAGAGAGAGGAGGTGTTAGTAGGACGATGAGTAAGGTAGATAAGCATGACAACAGCATTCACTATTGTAAGTGGCAAGATGTTAGGTAACAAAGCAGAGCTTTAGTTGCACCTTGTATTAGGAAGAGGCAATGTAGGAAACACTTTTGAATGTCAGTAGCAGTTTTTGGAAACAGACTTAATGTGGGGGGTGAATAAGAAGTTGGAGTCTATGATGATACCGAGACAGTGGAGACTGTGTAAAGAATATTAACATTGAAGGTTAATAGGAGTTCTGTTTTTGTCATGATTCTATAGCAGATCTTAACGTCAGTCTTAAAAACCTCCAGATTTTACTTTAAAACTCAGCTAAATGTATATTGTTAAACTCTCTCCTAATTTATTAAACTAGCCCTGTATAAACCAGTTCCTGGTGACCTTCGGTGCTTTCTTGTTCTGTGAATATTAAGCTTATGTTATTCTATGCAAACTTGTTTTAAGAATGTAACTATAGTGTTTCTGAAAACATATATACCAAAAGCTAAGGGATCAACCTGAAGTAGAAGGTAATCGACCTGCACATACCACTAACTTCAGTCTGTTGTACATGTTCCATTCAGCAGGGAACCTGAATGATTGACCGTTTTAGAGAAGTTGAGCTAGGAATTATGCAGACATCCAGTTAGATACAGTGGCAAGGTAATAGGTAACACAGAGAGGAAAGGTAAAACATCATGGTAGGAATAGTACACCTGCATAAAGGTAAACCAAAGGATGAAATAGTTTGGCAAGGAGGGCAACCTCAAGGAAGAACAAAAATGGTACCAGAACTCCATTTTGGGGTACATCAACTTAAAGGTCAAGTAGAGGCACTGAAGATAACACTGGATAGATAAGATGAGAACCAGGAAATAATAAGGTTACAGAGACCAAGATTGTGAAGGGTTTTAGGAAGTAGAGGGTGTTCCACAATGTAGAGAATGGCAGACAAGCCCAGAAGGTTTAGCAAGGAGTAGTGACACTTGGATTTAGCACTGAGTATGATAATGATCAAGCGCAGTAAACCAATCTTCAGTCACTGGAGAGAAATGACTCGTGTAAAGCAGGAATAATGGGCACTGCTATGAGAAAAAAGTCAAAGGGAAGGTGGGGGGGTGCAGATTTTTATCTAATTTTCACTTTTATCAGTCAGATGCTAAAAGGTTAGCAGAAGAGGGGGTCATGACTGGGTTTAGTA
Organism: Spea bombifrons; assembly: GCF_027358695.1. Taxonomy (NCBI): domain Eukaryota; kingdom Metazoa; phylum Chordata; class Amphibia; order Anura; family Pelobatidae; genus Spea; species Spea bombifrons. Next base: position 18,527,451 of record NC_071087.1, on the reverse strand, counting down.
GGAAATTGAAATTAAAAAGAGATGACTAGGGTTGTAAGACAATAAAGAGATACGGGAGGTACGTAGGTTTGCTTGGTAAGGAATAGGGCAGAGTAATGGGAAAATAGCATGGATTTGTGGTGCAGGAAGTCTGACAGAGCTCAGAACTTCCTCTAGCTATGTTCAGCAGTGCAGGAGCGATGAAGATACCCAGTTTATGTTGTGTTACCTTAGTCCTCATCTTTATACACCCACACACTTATGCTTTTCGGGTTCTAGGTCTGTGCATGGTGATACATATGGTCATATACTGCTTTGGTCCTACCCTGTCCTAGAAAGCATTTACAATTCTAGAAATATACTTGTAAGATTACATACTGCCTGCAAACCCATTAAATACAAAGTAAAATTAAAAGTTAACAATAATTGCAGTTTATTTTAATAAAAAAACAAAGATACTTACAGAACTTACAAATCTTAAACATGGAAGAAGTTTAGGTTATTCAAAGTTTTGCGAGCTATCTAAGAGATTGAGACTCTACTGTTTCATTCTTGTATTGTTGAACAATGACTATGATCTCCAGAGCTGACCAGAGGTTGTAAGTTGTGTGGAGGACTGGGGTGTGCATAGTACAAAAGTACAAGGTTAGTTTTGAAATATACTTGACCTTTTAATTTAAGAGAAGTTCAGGTCGTGATTTCAGGAAAAAAATGTGTCAGTGACCAGGGATACACTATATGGACAAAGGTATTGGGACAGCTTTTACGTTTCCCACTTAATAAAACACTATATAATTTGGCCATGGGTTTGGCTATTTTTCAGATATAAAGCCGGGCTTAAATGTTTTGTTAGAGGTAGTTTCAAACCCTGCCTGACTTTTAGTCATGGAAAGCATGACTTTAGTCTATATTACACAATAATAACATTCCCTAGTGCAATGTGACAAGAAAGAACATAAATTAAAAGAATATTCACCTTATTTGACATAATAAAGCAATATTGTACATGCAAGCTGCTAAATAAATGCCAGCAACATAAAAAATGACATGGCACCTATACTGTCAGCTAAAGCAGAAATTGTATATAAGGAAGCTAATTATCTGAGACTAATTCTATAACCTAACAGTTGGTCTGATGTGTATATACTGTATTACCCCCGAAAAATACCCTTCTATATAGAAAATATTGGGAGTTTATTACTTTACTTTAAATTACAGATTGAGTGTTTGATTATTTTGTGTATGCAGTTGCATTTTTTTATACTTAAGTGCTAGAAAATTATAGGATGATGATTGTCATTCTGAAGTAACTAAATTGTTAGTTTTAAAAAAAATGTCGTCATTTAATTTGTATATAATATTACTTTATAATTATTACAATAGAATTGTAAAATAAATATATTTTAATTGCTGTTTATATTTAATTAACAAAATCGAGTGATCTTCTCGTTAAGATCACATGACATTAATAGAAAAGAAGAACTTCACAATTATTTATTTTAGGTGTTTGCTTTGTCTATTAGATAGGATTATGATTGAGAAACATAGGATTAAGAACAATAATTGTGAACATAGCACCACAGCAAAAGAATATGTAAGTATGGCAACTGCCAATACTGCATTATGAAATATTAATCATTTCATTAAGCATTAATGGTACTCAGTTTCATTGTTTGCAGAAAAACATTCATTATACAAATACAAGAAACATCTCATAAATTACAATATGTAATCCATGTGACCTTGAAATAAATTTCATGCTTAAATTAGATATGGACATGTAATCAAAATGCTTTGATTCAGGAAATGTAAAATGATCAGAATTAGATATGGTCTTGAGGTGTTCAGCTCATCTTGAATCAAGCCTCCACATCAAATACAGGTAACATGAATTTTGGATTAATTAAACATTTTAGATAAAATCTGGTCCTAGAAATAAATGGGATTCCTCAGTGGTCCTTAGATAGTATGATAAACTGTATATGTCAAAGAGTTAGGAAGAAACAGACTATGACAGTATAAACCAGGTCCCTCAGAAATGTCTAAAAGCTTTGTTACTAGCAGCCCGTTTATGCTTGAATAAGGAGTGTCTTTTGTGACAGGAACAACACGTACCATGACTGGGTAAACCCGCCAGACTCTGCTTCCTTCTCCTCATAGCCACCAGAAATACAAGACTTCAATCATCAGGTGGAGCTAGTGTCAAAGGAAACACTGCTCCTCAGGAACCTTGTGGCACTGTAGCATAGCAATACAGTGCTTTACTGTCCTTACAAGGACAGCACCAAGACCGGTGTCAATCCCAGGGTGGAGAGCTCAGAAGTCAGAGGATGTTATGTTCTAATAAAAAGACTTGATCCGATGTCGGGACCCTAAGCGACAGCAGCAGAAACATTCCCAGGAATAGTCTGCATGGTAGCCAAGCCAGTGTCCCATAGCTGCGGCTGGGTAAACCACGGTCCTAAATATGAGTAATAAAACCAGGGTTCCCAAATGATCTTCCTCTACGTACACAACTCCAGGTGTTGTCCACCACAAGCATAGGGTAACCCACAAAAAGCGATGTGGTGGGACAAAAGGTGTCCATAGGGATGCGTTTCCAATTGTCAAAAGGCATGGATATTTCTACTGAGATGGGCACAAGGTGTTTGGGCTATTTTTATATTTTGTGTTTTAAAATATCTACATTTTTATTTTTTCTTATTGTTTCATTATTGGGGATGTTGCTTACCAAGCAAGGACCTCCACGGGAGTATCCTCTGTTCTGTTTTTTAACATTTTGCATTCACCTGCTCCATTTGGTTCTAATGCATATTTCCCAATCTTCATGTATTTACTGATTTGTTTTACAGAAAAAATGTGGCTCCAGCTATCAGTTTGGCTAAGATGCACCTTTTCTCCTTCATCCCACTGTCTAGGTCAATTCTAGTTTACTTGTGTGTCCTCTCCATTGCTGTTACACTGATAATCTTCAGTCTAGTGTAAAACAGCCCTTGCCTCGCAGTTCCATCACCCATAATACTCAATTTAGGAAAGTTTCAACCCCCGAAAGGTAAATAACAATTAAACTTTTTTTTTGTAAGGTGGAGATTATATCAGTACTTCAGCCTACTCCCCTATTGACTTATTTTATTTTGCAAAAAATTTATTAAAGCAATAAACAACTCTTGTCTGGTGTCCTAAAGATATATTGCAGAGAATTCAACATTCAATTCAATTCATTGAGGTGCTTTAAAATGCATAGCAATGTTTGCTCCTGATTTTTATGTATGCATAATGGGAAATACTTCAGCAACAGATTGAGGCGTATGAGGGTGTTAAAATGATCAGCAACCAAGTTGTAGAACATACAGTTTATGCAGAATTGTAACCTCAGCAAATGCTGTATTTGGATGATTACAAATCAAAATGATAGAGGTAAAAGTGAAAACTTGCAAACATTGTATGGAAAGTACTCATGCAACAAATGTAAAACTTATCATCCAATACAGGATGAATCATTGTGACATTTTGTTATATAATGTGCCAGTATAAACGAGTGTAAAAATTCTTACTCAATGCATTTTGGTTACATTAAATTTTTGTGTGGTTCTATGAACATTATGTTACATTTATTATTTTTAAACAAGCTAGATTTATTCAAACCATCCATAAGTAATATATAAATATTTTCTTTTCTACTGCAATTTTACTATACTCAGATTTGGTAGTATTAGAATTATACAGTGTCTAGTTAATGTACGTATATTAGAATCACTAGAAACTCAGGGCTGGATTCAATTATATTACAAAAACTAAATTGAACATGTAATGGTAATTGGATACCAAGTCCTTCATAGACTGCAATAGAAGAATATGTAATCAATTACCTATGGGTGACCAAGTTTTTCTATAACACTTAATCCCGTCTGAAGACTTATAAGACACAGAAGAAAAATAATCAACTTTTGTCCCATCTTTTAAAATGGCTGTCGGCTGCACTGGAGCATGCTCAAATACTAAAGCACACCAACACCGCCTGGTTTTAGAAGCCTGTAGTGCATCTCTAATTAAGTGGGCTCCTGATTGGATGGGGGAAGGAGGGGAGGCAATAATTGGTCCTAATTTTTTCAGTATTTTGTTTTTAGATATTTAATGTTAACCCACATTTGAAGTTACAAGCAACTAGTGAATTTTTTTAAAAACTTGCATACACTTACATATAGTCACATCTACTACATATGAGTGTTTGTAACGATTTTTTTTAAAAAAAATGATGAGTACTATTAGCGAGCTGCTTTTGCAACTTGAATTGTTTGCCAGCTTACAAGCACTTGTTCTTTAGTGAATAGACCACATTGTGAAAAGGATCATAGATATATACTCTGCTCCTTCTCTTGCATCTTCCTGTTCTTCTGTATTCTTTCTTCTACCTTCTTTCTTTGTCCACTGTTTGAAAAAGTCTTCTTTCTTCGTCCCCCTTCTCCGTGGACAATTGGACATGAGCTCCAAATGTAAAAAGCCTTCCAATTTTCATCTGAACTGAAAGGGCAGAAAATGAAATGTGTTGTCCAAAAAACGAATGGGCAAAAACAAAACAAAAAGATTTGCTTGAATTTTTGGTCTATCGATTACAATATCATCTCCCAACTCACCCTTCCTAACCTGTACAAGACACTATGAGACTTTTCTCGGATCTCAGGCTATACAATACATTTTAGCAAATGCAAAGCCATGAGTGTTAATCTTGTCCCTCGGGTAGTGAAGAAATTGTGGCAGCAGTATTCATTTACCTGGAGACTTACATTTATGAAATATTTAGGGGTTAACCTGACAGAAAGTTATGCTGGAGTGTACAGTGCAAACATCTCTCATTCAAGCTCTTTAGGCAGACCTGGTGATCTGGGATAGCTTGCATATTTTGTAGCTAGATAGAGTTTGAACAGTCAAAATGAACATATATATTCAGGGCATTAGTAATTCAACTATGACCTACTGACTTGCAAGATAACAAGATAATAACATGTAGGTTCATATGGAATGATAAAAAGGCAAAAAAATAAAGAGAGCCAGTAATTAATATAGAACATCAGACAAACGTCTGAAAAAACTTACATTGAAGTCTAAAAAACCCTAATGCACTTATTACTAATAATCACCTCCCCAATATATACAAGCAACTAAAAAAGAAATGAATATTATTATTATCTTTTATTTATATAGCGCCATCAATTTACGCAGCGCTTAATACAATACATATATTCAAGGGGTATGACAAGACGAGAATTGACAGACTAAGACAAACCGATACATTAGGTGGAGAGAGCCCTGCTCGCTAGCTTACAATCTTGAGGGAATAGGGTGACAAACATAAGGCACAGAGAAAGGGTGAGAGGTAGTGTGGTGGTTGTAGCAGTGACAAGGAAGTTCTAGCAGCTAAGATGGCATGCTTCTCTGAAGAAGTGGGTTTTGAGATGTTTCTTGAACGTTGGGAGAGAGGGTGAAAGCTCTGGTGGAAGTAGATTCCAGAGATTTGGGGCAGCCAGAGTGAAATCTTGTAGACGGGGAAAAGATAGAGGTGGTAAGTGAGGAGGAGAGCCTTAGCCCATGGGAAGAACATAAGGATCGAGTAGGAGAGTATTTGCTTATGAGTGCAGAAATGTATTTTAAAACACATTTTTACCTTCAGGCAGATTGGTGCTTACTGATATGATTCCTGGCACAAAATCTCATAAACTGAGTTATCCAACAACTGCTTTTGTGTTCATTGGTGACATTGACCATTATTGAGAGTTACAACTGTGTCTCCATTTGTCAGTGCTTCTGATCATTATAATCCTGCTGTTGTAATGCTTCATGATTTCCAGTCAAATTATATTTCTGAGAAATAATGTTTAGAAAAAATATATAAACTGTTTTGAATGGTCTCTGAAATGGTTGTTTCATATTTCATATTGAAGACTTGACAACAGTCATTCATTACTTAGCATAGTCAAAAGTAATACTACTGCTAAAATATTGGTAAAATATATCTTTAAAGTGGCTCTTTTACTTTCTAGAACTTCAACTTTTTGTAAGAGATGAATAAAGAGAGTGGACATAACATCCCACAGGAAGAAAATATCACTTTTCTCCCCAAAGTATAGGCTTCAAGTAGTTAAGATAAGTTATGTATACTAAAAGTTCCCAACTCAGTCCAAATGTCTACACTATACAATATATGACAAGAGTACACACAAGAGGAAGACAGACATCCCATATTCCTCAGTATGACATATAAAAACTTGAAAGAGTGACAAAGTGACAAAATAATGTTTGTGAGCTTCTGATTGTGACATAAAAGGAAGCGTGTAGCTAGATCTCTCTTTAGTTCAACAAAATCTCCAACCGTGACTTGTATGCAGTGAGAGCCAAATCTACATAATAAGTGTGAGGAAATCGATCTACACTAAGGAGACAGACACTAGGCAAAATATATCAAATAATAAAGAAATAAATAAAGAATCCAACAAAATATTAGAGCTAGAACTGTAAATATAACAAATATGGGAGAAAAAATGATTGTGGTATGAAAGACAGTAAGAAAGAAATGTAGATAAGCACTGAATATGCTTCCTTACTGCAATTAGTACTGCAATCATAATGCTGATTGTTACCAACATTAATTGGCCATAGCCTAGCTCCTTTTTTAACCCCTTCAATCCCAGGAATTTTTGGTACCTCAATCCCAGAGCAATTGTATGCAGTATGTCCGTTTAGCGATTATTCTCCTTTCCTGTGAATAGTGTACCCATGTAAACTATATATTGTTTTTTTCAGGGAGAGATAGAGCTTTCGTTTGATACCATAGTTGGATGATTAGCTGAAAATTTTGAATGAGAAATTTAGTAAAAACTAGCACCAATTAAAAAAAAAACACCAATTTTTTTTTTAATTTTCCCTCTGAATCCTCACAAAATTAGGCAAAGTTATGGAAAATCCCCTCCAAGTTTATCAATTCAGGTGTCCTGATTTCAGAAATACCTCATTTATATAGATTTTCCATACTTTCCCAGCACCAGGGAGCATACTATAAGGTGTACATTTTTTGTATAATTTTTATGCCAATGGCTTCACGGGTTTGGGGGTTGTGAACGGGGGCAGGAGGGTTATACTAGCTAGATGTTATGCTAGGGCAATGGGATGTGAGGTTTTTTATTTTTTTATGATTATTATCTTTTTTTGTTATTTTTATTTTTTACACAAAAATGGTTAGAGGTCCTCTTAGGGACCTCCTGAACATGCCAGTGATGTCACAATGACATCACTTAGCTCACATTATTATTTTTTATTATTATTTATATTGTTATTTTAATGATTTTTTTAATATTTTTTAAATGACTAACCGTTTTTTTCTGCTTTTCTGTTTCAGGACGGGGGGGCGTGAGAGACATGGTTTCTCACTCCCCTCCCTGCGATCCCCCTGCACCGATCACACTGTGATCTCTATGCAGGTCCTCACAGACGTGCATAGAGATCGCAGCGTCTGTCCTGTCCTCCGATGAACTTCCGGGTTGCGTCAGCAGTGATGCAACCCGGGAGGGAATGCCCGATCGCGTGATCGAGCAGTTTGAAATGTAACAGCTTTCCGGCTTTCATGCCGGAAGCTGTTACATCGGATCGGACAGCAGAAAGCCGGCGATGCAGGCTTCTGCTGTCAGTGGGGAGTCCAGGCTGTCAAACGGCAGCAGCAGGGATGTGTCCTGCAAGAAGGGCTGGACGTGCCGGTATGTCCATAGGGGTTTCTTAAGAGGCGTTTTTTGGACGTCCCAGTACGTCCATAGGGGATTAAAGGGGTTAAGGACCAAGCATGTAATATTACATTCCTACAAGAGGCATTCTTTATGTCCCATGGATGTAAAATTTCTGTTCTGCATCAGCAGGAAATCTCCCAGCTGATACATGGGAAATTTGCTGCAGATTGACTCGCTGCTTTCAACTGCAGACAGTGTTGCAGTCCGTGAGCTGGTTGAAGGATTGTAGATGTAATCCTAAGAGCAATGAAATGTCTGTAAGGCTGTTTGGGAATTCCTGACATTTCTTTTTCTGATGCAAGTACTGACATACAGAGGAAAGATATTTTAGCTTGAGGAAGACTCTGCTGGGGTCATCGATGACCTTTTGTTGCTTCTTGATCACTGTGTGATTAGCAATCAAGGAGATCAAAGTCTAAACAGAGGGAAAAGGTTTCTACCTGTTAAAAAAATGTTGAACGTTAAAAGACAGTGATCAAGTAAAACTAATAATTAAAAAATACATTTTTGCCACATACTAAGGTTGGCAGTAAAGTGGCTAGATAGAAAATGATCACCTAGGTTGTCTGCTTTTTAAAAACGTATACTTTTATTCAGTGGTTTTTCAGTTGGTGAGTGCTATTCAGAACACCGCCTGAGCATACCAAAAAAACCATGATTTGTAAATGGTGACCATATCAATTAATAAAAGCCTTGTAATTACCAAAATTGGTTAAAGCCCAAGGCATATGGGATATTCTTCAAATAATGTCTTATATAATTTAGGTAGGTGTAAGCTGACAGAAAATACTAGACTTGTGCACGAGGCCCAAAATCATTTTGGACAACTTTTTTGTTTCATTTGTGGGTCATTCATTTCTGGAAATTAAATTTCCAGCCTGTTTGGCACATCTCTCTGTCCCCAGTCCTGTTTGTGTCCCCTGCACCCTCCCCTTGCCTTGTATCATCCCCTCCCAGCTGTTCACTTACCTTCTCTAGCCGTTTTCTTGTCTCCTCTGATTTCCTGGCAGATACAGAGACAATGCTGACAGAGAGCAAGGAGGAGAGCGGCAATATGTGAGACCGTGTCTGTCTACATTAAAAAAACAAAAAAACTTTCTTTCAGAAAGGGGAGGGGTATGTAATGCACACACAGTGCCTGCAATATAAGCTGCTCTAAATATTGTTATAATCCTACATTAATGCTAAGCTTTCCTTACATTACCCTGAAAAATGAATTATAATTTGCATATTAACTTTGCTCCTCCTGAGATTTGTACTTACATTTAATGTAATAGTTTTACTTAATGTAAGGAATACTTCAATTAATGAGAGGGTGGTGGATATGTGGAACAGACTCCCTAAAAAAAATTTTGGTCCACAGGACCCCAGAGACCTTTATTTGTCTTTTCTCCATCTTTCCACCTCTCTAATATAAATTGGTGATTTGGTTGATTTTTAAAGATATTATTAAACGTATATTTATTTAAATTTTAGAGTGATCTGAAATAGCATTTTTTTAGTGAAGATTTATCTGGCATTGAAATGGTTATCTATAACTTTTTTTTCCCTTTTTTTTTTTTTGCTGTAGATAAACTTTTGCACCCTGTCCATGATTGTTTCTTTTGGAGTTTGCATTTGCTAATACTTAATAAGCCCCTTAATAAACACATGCACCCATTTTGAACCTGAACCACATTTTCTGGGAATGCTGCCAAAAATAATTATCATAGCTTGTTTAAGCCTGCAAAGTAGATAAAGCAACATTTTGTAATTAGTGGCAAGGTGTGAGGGAGAGATGACTCATCTATAGCAGGCAAATGCATGAACGAATAAAACGAAATTTTGGCATTTTTGCAATTCGGTTTTGTCAATTTTGTTAGGATCACCCTCCTTTTATGAGATTTGTACAACAACTTTCATGAATTGAATGAATGAATTAGTACAAATTTAAATGCAAAGTCTACAAAATACCTTATGTCAGTAAACTAGTTTAGGTCCCGAAATAACACGAAAACGCGCTCTTAAAGATCAGAAATCGTTTATTGCAAGAAAGACAACAAAAGAGCATATACTTTGTGTTACTTCAACAATGAGGGGGAACCGTGTGTCAGCATCAGCCATCACCCAGAGTCCAGAGTGCACTATACAACAACTGAACAGGATAGTATAATCCCACAGCAGAGCTTTAAATTAATAACTACTGTATTTGTTTGATTATAAGACAAGGTTTGTTTCAAAGGAAATGCTCTGAAAAATAGCATTTTCGTCTTATATTCAAGGTTGCCTTATAATCAGACCTCAAATAGAGGTCTGACTACAAGACTAAGATCCAGACCCCCCACAGCGCTGCAGGGAACCTAAATCCTCCTCAATGGCAGCTGGGGGACATCTGCACGGTGTGTTCAGACAAACTCTGCTGTTGCCAGCTTCTATGATGGAGCGCCGGCGTGAGATGACCTTCCCGATGCTCCACCATAGAAGCCCCGGCGGAAGTACCAGCCAGCAGCAGCAGAGGTTGTCTACGCGTATCAAGCAAACGTTCACCAGCTACCAGAGAGAAGGATCCCCCGCAGCGCTGCAGGAGACTTGGATCCTCTTCTCTGGCAGCCGGTGAACGTCTGTGCAATGCGCGCAAACAATGCTGTTACCTGACACTTCCGCCAGCAGAGGTCCCAGGTAGCAGCGGAGGTTGTCTCAGCGCATCGTGCAGATGTCCACCGGATGCCCCCACTTGACAGCAGAGAGTCTTGAGCTCGGAAACAAGTCTAGGGATGCATCCGTAAGTCGGGGAAGGGAGCATATAGGGGGTATAAGACATATCAGGGGGGCAGATTGGCAAATAAGGGAGAATAAGGGATATCTGGGGGACAGAGTGGCAAATAGGGGGTATAAGGCATATATGGGGGCAAAGTGGCATATAAAGGGGTATAAGGCATATCTGGGGTGCAGAATAGCAAGCTGTGGGGCAGATGTGCATAACCGGGGGGGAGGCAGGTTGGCAAATAGTTTTTATTAAATAGGAAAAAATAGTTTACATGTGAATAAATATTTGCTAGTAAAACCTTTTTCCTATAGTGTAGTTATATTCAGGATTTTTCTTTTTTCTAAATGAATATTCAAATTTGGGGGGTCATCTTATAATCAAGGTCGTCCTCTTATCGAGCAAATACGGTACTCTATAAGACTTTTATTACTCTTAAAATGCGGAAGCGCATCTTTATCTGAATGTGCAGTGGTCTTACACCCAGCAAGCACTGTGCATGGAATCTATGTGAATACTATGCCCGTCACGCTATGACCATGTACCAAGAAACCAGTAAAGCAAGGAGAAATATAACAAAGAACAGAACAGCAAGGAGAAAGAACATGAGCACTAAAGAGTAAAAAAAACTCCCATCACAGTAGGTAAACCAAATAAGAGAGAGTGAAATTAAGGTTGAAACAAACATAGCAAAAATATGAAAACCTTAGGTGTACAAATACCTAAAACAGACTTAGTCCTTAAGGGGTTAAGAAATGGTGCACTATGCAACTCCTGCAGACAGATCTGAAATGGTAATCAGCTCAATTTAATCTTTATCATTTATCATTTTATAATGTTAGATTTTGCAAATTTAGAAGAGGAAAATACATCAGAAATGTCAGAAATTAAATTATTAATTGAGCTCCATGATATTAAGTACTATTTAAAATAGAACTAATATTATTTACTGCAATTCATTAAAATTCCTCACTTTTTCAAAAACATACCGTATTTGCTCGATTATAAGACAAGGTTTTTAACAGAGCAAATGCTCTGAAAAATACCCCTCGTCTTATAATCAGGGTCGTCTTATAATCAGACCTCAACTAGGTCTGACTATGAGACTAAGATCCAGATCCCCCGCAGCGATGCAGGGGACCTGGATCCTCCTGTCCCCCCCCACTTACGGTACTTCTGAGTTCGGAGTCCCCGGTGCTTAGTCTGGGCAGCGCGTAGAGCTCTACATTATTCGTGTACACAACTTCCGCTGCAGCAGGGAGGAGGTGCGGTTAGCAGCGGGGGTTGTCTGCGTCCATTGCGCAGACCTTCCCAGGCTGTCAGAGGTCAGAGTTCCCCATGATCTCTGACAGTCAAGAGTGGCACATAGGGGGTCAAAAGGCATATCATGGGGCACAGTGGCATATAGAGGGTTAAAAGGCATATCATGGGGCACAGTGGCATATAGGGAGTATAAGGCATTTCTGGGGCAGAGTTCCAAGCCAGGGGGCAGATGTGCATTACTTGGGGGCCCAGGTTGAAAAAAAAAGGAAATAAAAACAAAATATTTTTCTTTGGGGGGGTCGGTATATTTTTTTCTTAAATGATTTTCTTGGTATCATATCATACGTATACACTGTGCTATTTGTAGATCCAATGTTGTTTCATAAAAACATGGTTTACAGTTTTTTTTTTAAATTCTTTCAAGGTAAGACTGATAAAATAAGATTAACTTCTAGCTTCATTATTTATTATTTTATTGTTTCTGTGATGCAATTCTCCATTCTAACAATTGATGAGAAACGGATGCAAAAAACATTCCAATCTATCAACTTGTTATTGAGAATGTAACTCTAACAGCAAATTGAGACCCTGACTAGTAAGAAGATCAGGGTATGTTATATTATAGATGGCAAATTAGATTCTTCTAGCATGTACTATTAATTTATGTTTTATAATGACAAGTCTAAATATAAGCTTGTATGCATAACTCCTTTATGCAATATATTTCTTATGTCATGCCATATTTGCTTAGCCTTAGACCTTATGATAAAATGCAAAAGTAATGTTACTTCTGTGGCAAGTTAATTCATGTTATTATGTTCCTCTTGCAGTACACATGATATATTTTACTGTATTTATGTCATGTAGATCCAATATTACAAAGAACAATACAATTTTCTACCTGACTATTCCATTTCATACACTATGGATTTCCACAGTAATTTGGCTTCATGCGAGTAATAAATTAAAAAGAAAATTACAATAATGTAAGATATGTTTTCTTATAGTCTTATATTTAAAATAGCTGTAGCCATGGAAATTTATAAAAAATCTTACAATAATTTCATTAAATATTGATAAAATCAGTTATACAAGATACAGATAAGGAGGCGAGCCTAGAGACAGTTTGGGTAACTTTAGAACTTAGAAAAATAGTAGTTCATAGCATAGGTGTGATATATAGACCACGTAAACAAGCCGATGAGCTTGATCATCTGTAAATTGAAAAAAGTACATGTCAATGAGAGGTGAGGTTATAGTTATGGGAGACTTAATCTCCCTGATTTATATTAGGAAAACCAAACAGCTTGGTCATCCAGGAATAGAGACATCCTACATTTTTTACAAGGATTGTGTCTTTGGCAATCGGAAGAAAAGACAACACAGAATCAGGCTGTGCTTTGATTTCGGATGTCACTGTAGGAAAGTGTTTGGGCTCCAGCGATCATCGAATAGAAGGACAGAGGTCATGTTGCATTGGACTAAAACTAAGGTTTTAGATTTTAGAAATAGTTTTCTAAAATGAAAAGAAATGTAAATGAGTCTTTGTTGGTCTGGATACCTTTAAATGCAGTCCAGGAGAAATGTAAATATTTAACAGAACATTGCAATAAACATGTTAGTAAGTAATAGAAAAAAGCAAATCAGAGGTACTCTGTAGATGTGGCACAAATATTGAAGCAGAAAAGAATAGCATTTAGGAGCTATAAGCAAACCTATGAGGGAAATAAGAGCAAATATAAAGCTAAGTGACATGAGAAAATGTAAGGAAGACAGTGGCGGAACTACCGGGTCGCAGGGGTCGCAACTGCGACCAGGCCCTGGAGGGTCCCCTCATCATTTTTGAAAATTTATGCGAATTATAAAAACTTGTACAAATCCAAATGCACAAGTCAACCATGAAGTCTTGCTCCATTTACTCTACTAAATGCAAAACTCTATAACTAAATGCACCATTTCAAATATTATTCTTAGTATTGTTAAATGTCATAACCTTTAACAGAGACAATTGTTTATACTAGTAAAAGATTGCATTTTTCATAATTAATCAAGAAATATCGAATTAGCATATGACACAAAAAGCGGGCACTGATAGATTTTTGCTATAAATACTCAAAATGTTGAAAAGATTGCTGTTCTTTTGTTATTAAACCTCCAGAGGAAAGAATATTTTCACAGATATGCTATGATTTGTTTACTTAAAATATGGAAATTAAGCACTCTTTTAAATAATCTACCAATTATTTGTTGGGTAAATGTGACAAATGCTAAGAACAGTCAATTATTCTGTATTGCCCCAGGTTTGGTAACCAGCTATGCACGGTGTAGTCTTTTCAAATGCCTTAGACTACTGAACTCATCTGGCTCAGGGTATTCTAGCCATACCATATCCACTTACCATACCTATTACTTAAGATTTTAAGGTTTATCTTTAAAACAGTAACCTTTGGTTCAATAGCTCGTTTGAGAATGAGATTATAGTACTCTAATGTTCTGATGACCTGAGGGCCACAACAACATATTAGAAATCCTGATGAGAAAAACAGTTTATTTAAAAATATTTGTATAATACCAATATTGTTTTACTTTTATATATTTTTTATCATTGTAGCACAATTGATGAGCATTTAATATTTTCTTTTGGAAAAAGTTATTTATACAGTAAAAGTAAAAAGTTATATGCATAATCAACCTCATAATCAAACCTTAAAAAAGTTTATTTAAGGTTATATTACACAATCAATAGCTAATGCCCTGGTGACTATCACTATAGGTCTCTCAAAAGACTTCACGCAACAATACAGAAGCCAATCTACTTCTCAGTGTGCAAATTCCTTTAATATGAAAGATAATCTTACTTAGCTGAGTACTGAGTAATGTTACCAGCTCCTATTGAAACAAATTCAGCTTTGTAGGTTTTCAGGGGTATACAACAGTTTTATAATTAGTCTGTAGGGAGCCCTACCAGTCTTAGCCAACTGTTTTAATTAAGTTAATCATGACTTGACCATTAGATATTACAAAAACCTCTAGCTAGAAGATTAGCATTTTCTTGAATCTGTGAACTATGAATTCATCATTTGAAATTCTCATTTCAAATAGAGCTTTTTAGCATTTTACAAGAGCTTTAAGGCACTGTTCCATCAACTAATTTAGAAACTAAACCATATTACTAGTACTATTGATTATTCAAACCTTTACCAGAAATAATTATTTGTGTAAAATATGTCCTTGTTTTAATTTTATCAGTAATGCTAAATTGACAAAAAGCAGACACTAATGGGTCCTTTCCATGAAAATGGAAGAAAAAACAATCTTTGTGTTGATTTCATGTGAATACATTTTTAGAGGATAATCAGATTTGGTAAGACGTATTTTCTTAATATGCTAGAGACTCTATTAATGTTTAATATAACCACATGATTTCACATGGATTTGCAAAAACTCCCACAGGACTCCCACATGAGTGGAATATGGGACCATATGTTTTTTGTAAATTTGTACTGAATTATTTGCTCTAACCTATGCTTTGCAGTGTGATTTATAGGCCAGTTGACCATAAAATAATGAATGGCCCACAATGACTTATATTTGTTAATGTTGACAGGCACAAGAACAGTGATGTCGCTAGAGGGGGTGGTCAAAGGAAATTAAATAATATCCCGTGGCTCAGCAGTGAAGCTATGTGCACAGTAAGGGAGGCAGAGGTCTGTAGAAATAGACCTTGCATTCCCACCACACTTGCACCACACTGAAGGGGAGAGATAGTGAGATAAAGGAGCGATAGTGAGAAGTAGAAAGACAGAGGATAGATAGAAAGAAGGGGGAGATAATGAGAAAGAGGGGGTATGGGGAGAAATAGTGAGAAGAAGGAGCTAATGAGAAATAAGATAGTTGGGAATATAGGTGATTGATTGGGAAAACATGGAGAGATATTGAGAAAAGGGAAAGATAATAAATTAGTATAGATAGGGAGAAAGGGGAGCGATAATGAGAAAAGAGAGAGATAAAGAGGAAGAGTACAGCTACAGAGAAGGAGGAGGTATACAAAAAAGGGAGAGACATGGGAAAGGTGAGATAAAAAGAAAGAAAAAGAGAGATAAAGAGAAAGGGGAGAGATAATGAGATGGTGGAGAGGAAAACATTATGATAGATAAAGAGTAAGGGTGTGAAGATAAAGGGATACAAAAGAAAGGGAAGCAAGATAAGAAAGGAGGAGAGATAAAGAGAAAAGGGATAGCTGAGATAAAGTGAAAGGAAGAGATAAGTAGAAAGGGGAAAGATAATGAGGGTAATGAGAAAGGAGAGAGATGGACAGAGATAATAAGAATTATGAGAAGGGGAGAGAGGGTGTATATATATATATATATATATATATATATATATATATATATATATATATCGTTTGTATGTTAGAGCAAGGAACTTGTAAGGGTAGAGCGTATGTGTGTGTATTTTGAGAGAAGCCCTGATTGAGAGAAGCCCTGATTGAGAGGAGCCCTGCCCGAGAGGAGCCCGAGACTCTGAGTAGAGACCACTATGGGTGCAATGTGGGTGCTGGGTAAGTCTTGTGGATACTACCTGGGCAAAGCTTGTGTCTGTGTGTAATCCGGGGGCTGGAGCACATATATACACTAGCATTTTATAATTGCCCCCTCTAATGTTTAGGTGGTACCTTTTTGGCCTAATTGAATAGTATTAGAGTGCAACCTTTCAAGATAACACAGATCTCTTATTCAAGCATTTCACAAAATCAAATTAAATGTTTCACCTAAATGCACTTACAGAAACCTTGTTAGGGCAGTAAAGGAGACAATGATTAGGGATGGTTTAGAAAGAGACAGATGCTTTTAAAAAAGGCACTAGGATATATATATTTTACGATTTGCTAATGGTACAGTGTGTCTCCCAGGGAATGCCTGTCAAATAGTTTCCCTTTTCCCCTCTGGGATTTTTTTGCAAATTTCACATTGTCTCCTCAAGAGAAGTCTCCCTTTTACCTACTACTATTAACAAAGGAGGTGTATTTTACTTCTGCTTCAGTCAGTGGCAGATGTATTGCATCTTCCAACTTATGCCATTTGTGCATAGAATATAAAATGCACACATATGAAGAGCAGCTTATTTAGAATTTTCTGTCTCCGGGCATGAATTATTTATCTATTTTGGTTAAGATTTTTAAAACGTTTTGGTGGGATGGCTTGTTACCATGAGCCACTGATGGGATCTTGAAGACTTGACAACAATGGACGGCAAAAGAGGATTCATATAAAACAAACATGACGGGGAAAATGGAAGGCAATCACTGGCCAGACTCTGTAATAGGTGGCCCAGGGCCCCCCTTTTTTAGTTGTTTTTTACATTTCTTTGTTGTAGAAGGGGATTTGCATATCTGCTTTCAAGGGCATGCAAGTAAGAAGTTATGAATCTCAACCCTTAACTTGATTGACAACTGTTTAGTGAATAGATCTTAGTAAATGTACTCCTCTATTTTAATATTTTATATCCAAGGTGGATTTTGACTATAATCCAAATTTTGCTATCATTTTTACATTGCTGTTATTTTGAATAGTTAACCCTTAACTTGACTGACAAGTATTTAGTGAATATACCCTAGTAAATCAATTCCTCTATATGAATATTTTATGTCCAAGGTGGATTTTTACTCTAATTAACATTTTGCTATAATTAATACATTGGTGGTGTTTTGAATATTTAACATAATGGTCACCAATACAGTACAAAACAAAATATAAAACAAAATCAAATGGCCACCACTATTGGTCACCCATTTATTTTTTTTAGGATCATTGATCTTCCATTGGCTAGATAAAGAGCAGGTGTTTTCTATAGCAGGTATAATCTTTAGGATTATTTTAATGCCCATGTATGTCTTTTTTGCTACTCAATAATACTTACTGTTTTCCAGTATGTTTACTAGTTCAAAGGAGAAAAATAAAAGCAATTCACCATGAAAGTTGTGTAATATCTTCTAGAAAACCTCAATATGATAACTATTTTTAGAGTCTTGAATACCAGAATACTTTAATCTATTTTGAAATTATTTTCACTTCCATCAAATAGTTTTTAAAATAATAGAATTTATGTTTGTTTAGCTAACTGAAATAAGAATAAGAACGTTGTAGCAAGAACAAAAGGTGCATAACAGAATTAGCATCAAATCTCAAGTGGATCAAATGGTGTAGTGAATTTGTGTTCTTTTTCTTTCTTTTTCTCTATAGGGATTTCTCTACTATTACCTCAGTTAGTGCACATCAGTATTTGTTTCTTTTAAAGAAGAGGTGATATGCTTCTAAAACTGTGGGGGGAAAAAACATTAGCTTTCTTTTAAAAGTAGTTAAATATTTTTAAAATAATACAAACACACAATCAAATAGAATAGTTGTCCAGTAAATCAAATAGATGGACATTCCCTACATATACAGAGAACCTGTACCAATTGAATAATGACTAGACTTGTGCATTAAGATTTGTACCAATTTATAGAATTTAGGTAAATCTGGAGATTTGTACAAAGCCCCGAAAATACGGCTAGAACCCCCACGAATTGGACAAAAACGAAGGAAAATGTGTAGCATTTGGTCCAAAATTCATGGGCCGATATTCGTTAACACTCTCAGTAACTCTCTCACATTCTCATTCACTGTCTCTCATGCTCTCTAAATGTTACTCTACCTTCTCTGCCAACCTCTTCCACTTCTACCAACCACTTCCACATCTTCTTCTTCTATCTTCAATCGTCTTCCTTCTCTTCTCTCTTGTCTTCTCTATTCAATCTTTTACGTCAAGTGCTGTCATTTCGCCCTTGCACTCGTGGAAATATGGCGGCTCTTGCGGTGGCCTCCTCCTCCCTAATTGAAGGATTGGGGAGAGGAAGTCACTGTAAACGCTGCCATATTGACCTCAGTTCAAGTAAGGGCAAAATTACACCACTTTCTGTGACATCCTCTCCCCCTATTGGAGTATCAGGCAGAGGACGTCACCGCAAGCGCTGCCATTTTGTTGGAAGTTTCTGCCGTTTTATGCCATTTGATTCAGAGGCACATTACTAGACTAGTGATATATAGACTTTATATTTCTTTTTTGGGGGGTTCTCCTTTTTAGTGTAGAATTAAAAGTTATGTTTTAATTGTAGTTTTATACTCATGTTTATCAGTGGATTTAGTTCCAACCCTTAAAACACTGGGCATGAGACTTTTTCTTTTCTTTTTTTTTTGTATATTACATTGATTAGAGTTACATGAAGAATAACTGCAATCGATATCCTTAATAAACATGAATGCTGACAAACCACCAGTTTTTAACTCTGTCCAACCAAATGCTGAGCCAATAAAAAGCATAGGGTGCTTGGAATGGGCATGCATTCTGGATGATTTAATGGATTGACTTAGTTGAGAGTCATTCAACTGTATTTTTATTATACTTATGAGGCTAATACTATTGGTAATGCTGAGAATTATAAAGTCTGCTATACTGATTTCATATGAAAAATAAATTGTACATCCACACGTATTAGATTATTACCTTTGCATATTGAAAGTATCTATAGAGTGTGCATTTTATTTTCCATTCAATGCAATTGTTTTGGATATATTTGAATTAAGAACTATTTTACTCAAGCAGGTATGATATAAAACAAAAGGTGGCAAAGCTAGCATAAGAGATAGATTGCTGTCCTGAAGTTTTTTCTTTTACCCAAATGGAAAGGTAACTGTCATGTCTTAGTATACCTGGGAGCTCTTTGGGATATCACCTCAGCTTCACTCCCCACTTAAAGCCATTTCATCCCTCACACCCCAATACCAATAAAAATGGTTGGTGCTAGCACCACCCACAATATCATTAGCCCTGCCCACCAACGTCATTGGGCTGCCTGCAGAGGCATGGTTCCAAGGAGCAGGAGACTAGAAATTCTCAGGTATGTGTCTTAGAGTAGAAAATGAATATGTCTACTTCCACATACAGGGCATTTTCTAATTTTAATGTAGGTTTGGTTAGTATATGAATAGAATTTGGTAGAGGTGGCGCTACAATATAAGAAGATTATATTGATTTAAGGGACACCTCATTGGAGAGGGGTAAGGCACAGATTCCTCTTACATGCAAACAACTATAATGTTTCATGTTCATTAACAAATTTCTGATCATAGATATTATGCTCCTTTGTTTATGTATAATTATCAATTTCCATCAATTTCACTTAAGATGACCTTCCCTTAAATATTTTCTCCTAGGGCCCTTAAAAACCTAGAGCCATGCCTTTGATTTGTTATGCTTTTAGTTTTTACATTTGAAAAAGAAAACTTTGAGGCAAAAACAATAATAATCTAACTGTTGAACAACTGTTTCTAGATGTGACAATATGTTTAATGCAGTGTTTTGTATGTTTTGTAGACTCCAGGGGACTCCAGTACTACTTACTATTATCTCTGAAATCTCATTTAATTGTGGTTTTAGGGAAAAATGCTGATTTTTTTCTGTAGTTACAACAGAATTTTTCCTCAGGGCATGTTATATTCCACACGGGGACCATTTTTTGTTGTTATAGCCTAAATTGTCAATAAAAGACTAAAGAGTCTACCGGGGCATCCGAATTTAGAATAAGGTGACCTGTGCTACTGGTCATTTCTTTATCTTGTTTTATCTTCAACTGATGCATATTCTTTATTTTACTATTGCAGGGACAATTATTAATTGAATTATACCTGTGAGTTTATTGCAGATAATATATTATTTATAATTATTTCTACTTACTATTGTGTATGATACCAACAATTAAATTTTATGTTTTCTGCTATGACTTTTAAGTATGAAAATATTCATAGATTTTGTGATTTTCAAATAATTGCCATAACAAATATTACACAAATATTAAAAAAAAGTGTATCTGGATTTTTAACAATTCAACTTTAATTATGTCTAAAAGGAGCTTCATCCTCTAAAAGGGAAGCTAGCCCTAAAAAATTAGAAATGGAATTAACACAAAAACAAAAGTACAATGTTATATCTATCTAAAATTAGATATATACACACAAATACACACAAAACCATTTAGACATAAACAGTTACATATTATAATGATTTCGTAAAATATATGTTTAGATATATTGTAGATAACTATGCGTTAAGAGAAATCAAATTATGCAAATTAAATAATCTCAATATCTGAAATGCCTTTGATTCTGGTTTACCGCAGTTCAATGTGAACTTAGAAAAAGTGCTTACTTCTATGTAGATTAACTTTCCATTCCCTGCTGCAAATCAAATGCCAAGCTTTATTGACAGCTGGCAATTGTACAGAAATAAATACAGACTTAAACAACAAAGATGACTAGGGTTTTAATTATTTCTAGATCCATTACTTCTCCCTTATTAAAGATAGTGATGGCTCTAGCACTTAATGGATATCATTTTATCAGCAAATCCTGTCATAAAACCCTGGAATTCTTCCCATGGGAAAAGTTAATCTTCAAAATAACCTTAGAAAAGATTGAATGGAGCATAAAAAACACAATCAAGTTAGCTGATATCAGCAGAGCGACTGAGTAGACTTTAGCCCCTACTATTTTGGAAAGTGTTGTATGTTCATGTGTCACGTTCATGACTTTCTACAAGGAACCAATAAAAAATAAACATAAGCAGTCAGTGAGTTTGTAGTAGACATATCTAACAGGTAAAGGTAGAGAATATGCAATGTAGTTTTCTTTATAGTTTACTATTTTTCATAAGACAGGAATGTGCAATGATATTGGATTAACTCAGTTCCACTCTGAACAAGCCTTAAAGCCCCTATGTGAAACAATGTCCTGCTCCATTGGAAAAAAACACAGGAGAAGAGGAGGGGCATGTAGTGCCTGTAATAGAAGCTGTTCTAAATTATAATACAAGGAAGGAAGACTTATTTAAATGATAAGGGGATGGATACGTGGAACTGCCTCCCAGTAGAAGTAACCTGAGGTCCACAGAACCCCTGAGATCTTTATTTTTCTTTTCCTTATCTTTCCACCTCTCTAATATAAGTTGATGTTTTGTATTATTAAAAGTTTGATTTTAGAGTTAAGGATTGAGAAATGTTTTTTTAATGTAGATATCTTTGACATTGCAATGATTGACTATAGACTTTTTTCATTTGCTGTAGGTAACCTTTTGCACCCTATCATTGATTGTTTCGAGTGGAGTTTGGATTTCCTAATACTTACTAAGCAACACCTGTTAGATCTATTGGGCTCTGAATGCTTAACTCATGTACCCAGTTTGAAGTTTAACCACATTTTCTGGGAATGCTGCCAAAATCATAGCTTGTTTAAGTGTTTGTGACCCCCAGATAAGGCAACATCTTGTAATTGTAATTTTGACAGTTTTGTAATTGTTTTTTGTTAGCTTTCTTTATCACGGGGCATCCCCATTTTCATATATGTAAAACTTTTAGGTGGAACAAATGTTTAAACAAATCTGAATGCACAAGTCTAACTAAAATTTTATTTAAAATCCTAAGAACCTACAAACCATTTTGTAACTATATGTTAAGCTATGTCACCCATTTTTTAGCATATAGTTCTCAGTTTGGAAAGCTATTCCTCTCTTTCAATTCTTCCCCTTGCATACCAGACCTTTGATTGATATTCATATGGAACATGGAACAAAACATAAACTGGATTTACATTTTTATTGATACACACAATAGTTATTTACTTCCTAGCAGTGCTCATTTATAGTATTAATTGGAAATGCAATTATAACACATAACTGACAATTAATTATGACTGAAATGCAAGATGAGGCAATTTCTGGAACCTATTCTTTTCATTAGCTTACTCACTTCTGTGGCCACATTGAGATGTCTTGAAATATGTGGCCACAAAATAGCTAATCAGCCAATCACATGGCAGCAACTCAATGCATTTAGGCTACAGCAGCAGAAGACCACACGGGGTGCCACTCCTGTCAGCTAAGAACAGGAAACTGAGACTACAATTCGCACAGGCTCACCAAAATAGGACAATAGAAGACTGGAAGAATGTTGCCTGGTCTGATGAGTCTCGATTCCAGATGTGATATTTAAATGGCAGGGTCAGACTTTGACGTAAACAAAATGAAAGCATAGATCCATCCAACCTTGCATCAATGGTTCAGGCTGGTGGTGGTGGTGTCATTGATATAAATGATCTCAGTTCATTGGTTTGTCACAAAAACCTTTGGAAAAAACCTCTGGAAGAAAACGGACAGAAATCAGTCCCAGATTGCCGGGTCTTGCTTTAACTGCTTGGTGAGCCTTATTTTACAATTGGTCTTTTAAATCCCTGCCATGGATCTCTCTGGTCTACAATTGAATATCCTCTCCATGGGGATCACTTTACAGACAAAATTCAATACACCTAACAGGGATTGCAGTTCAGGAAGTGTTAATTTTGCTTGGGTAACTAGCAACCTGGAATTCTCTACCTTGTCTGCTAGTAGCCTGCATTCTCTCTGCACAGTATCTATTGCAATGCCCAGGAAGGACAGTCTATTAAATAGAAACACTGTTTTCTCCATCGCCACGGGAACTCTTAACTCAATGAACAACTCCATCAAAGCATACAATAATAAATTGCAGTCTTATGCCCTTGGAGAACAAATATCTATCTATTATCAAGGTAATGATATTAAACGTGACTTATGTTGCAGTGCCCAATGTAAAAGTGTACTAAACAACTTAAAGATAGCGTATGATATGGCGCAACCCATAGGTAAACATTTGTCAATATAAAACTTTACTTGAAAATGACACCAATATTTAAAGCTGTATGGGTGCAACTGGAGTAACCGGTAAGCTAATTCAATGTCATCTTTGGCCATTAGGGCTCCCAGGCCTTGATGATTTCCAAGTCATAGTGGAACAGCTGGTAGGGCACGCTGCGTGCCTCCTTATCTAAAGTGTCATTAACTGAACCACAATCAGGTATGAATTTTAATAATCTCAATCTTAATATTGATATGGTAAGGTAAGTAATGTAGATTTACAGTGTAATTTCACTTAAATCTTAAACTAATAAATATCATTCCATTTGAGACACAAAGCCCAAATCAGAGGATATAATTAAAAATAGGTATGGATAAAGTAGTAAAATCAAAGAGAAACTTAAGCATATGTGTAATATGTTAGAAATATCACGGAGAACATGTATAGGTTGATACACATAAAGAACTCCATAATTGGGAATGTACTCTGTGAGTTTGTAAATTTGGTAGAGAGCAGAACGTCAAGTTAGTTCAAGCCTATATAGGGTAATCCACCATCAGGGTGCAAATTTCACCTCTTGCCGGGAGCTGCAGAGTACCAGGACTCGCTTCAAGATCCCATATAAAGAAACTTAAAATAAATAGAAAAACACCAGCTTGATACTTGGGATAGGGATATGAAACAATGTCCAGGTATAAGCAGACAGTCTTTATTCAAGCCCTTGAACAGTATACAAATGAACAATATGAACATATATAGTTCAAAGATGCCCCAAATAGGACATGGGGGCAATATGACCATATTTGAAAAAAATTGTTTTGAAATCGCAATATGCTACTTGTACTTATTACCCTATGATGTTAAAAAAAACGTAAAACCAATGGGTATTCCTAAACTCAGGACAAATATCAGAATCCATTTAGTAGGTTGTTCCATTAGCTTTTGTATATGAATAAAATATTCTTCAAATAAAAGTCCGAAAAAGTCCTTTTTTTAAAAAAAGAAATCACTATATTTTATCAAGTTGTTAGTAAATTCGATGATATGATAAAAATAATGGTATCTAAAGAAATCCCTGCTTGCCCTGAAAAAACTATATATGATATGTGTCTGTGTATTCAATTGCTGAATTTCTCAGGCTAGCATCCTTAACAGTACCTTGCAAAAAAACAATCAGGCTAACAATTCACTGAATCTGTCTATTATTACTGATGTTGGAGCTTTCCCCAGGTCGGGCCTGAAAGGAGCCCTTCACTAGGGCTTGTTTTCTGGGGCACTGAAGTGCTGAGTGATCCCCACCACACATGGAACATATGTATTTTTATTTACACATGAAACCCTTGTTACACTTTTTTCTAGTAGAAGCAAAACTAAAAAAAATGTACAACATATTCTGCCCTTTCCAAAGGAACACTACGCTTGTTCACACATTGATATCTTTTTGCCCAAAGCTTAGGGTTTTGATCTCTCTTTTTTCTTCCTTAATTCCCTGTCATATTCACACAATATGCCACATGACCTGTACAGCTCCACTATTAAGTACGTAATGAGGTTAAAGCACTCTTGTGACCTGTGCTCAAGGTATACACTGGAATAAACAGTAAAAACATGGATCCAATGGTATTTATTCCTCTGTCTACTTTTTCCACCTTCCCATCTCTTAACAGCTTCTTTATTTAGGTCATTAACATATATTAACATATTTGCCAGCCCTGAACTCTTTCTCATCTTTTCTTTTATATGCACGTATGTTGGCATTATGGCACATGCATAAGTGTGCTCGAGTCAGAGGTGGGTCATTTTGTAGTGCGACCGAACTCAGGCTTTCCTCGGCTTCAACCTGTATACCTGCTTTCTCAGCTGTCTGGAATGACCATGAAGTTTAAGATGCCCTAACACTGCTGTGGAGGCTTGGCTCAGCTGAAGTGAAGAGGATATAAATAGCATTTATGTTTGCTGGCTATTGCCAATGTTCAATGGGTTAAATAAATTAACTGAAGCGGGGAAGTTCCCTCCAATCCAGTATGACCAGGATCAGTAGCAGGGTCTGAAAAACATAACAAAAACGTTAAATAACAGACCTGATTCAAAGGGCCTACTTAAAGAGCCACCTAATTTACCTAAGCTCTTTGTCTCTGCCCCAAATTATACACTTGCATCTGGCCCAGTCTGTCGTTCTTTTGTATTCGGTAGAGAAAATTGCACGCTGGGACAACCTGGACACCATTTTAGGTGTAGCTAATCACCTTAATGCTAATTTCTTAGCATGGTTTCCAACTACTGACGTAAAGTTATTTGTTAATTTGTAGTCCTTTATTTCTATTTAATTATGCAATATATATATATATATATATATATATATATATATATATATATATATATATATATATATATATATATATATATATATATATATATATATATATATATATATATGAAACAGTGTTATTTCCAAGACCCATGAAGATAAACTGATATAGGCAGGAAGAAAATATTAAAATGTTAAAATTAGGTAAATGTAAATGCAAGTTCCACTATGAGTTTTCTATAACATTGAGTTTTCTATAACATTAAAACCCCAATTCCATGAAAAAGATGTGTGCTTATTTTAGATTAATATTGCAGAAGTGGACATATATATCTCTATTGTATAGTAACTTTAAATCCTTCTTTTTCGTTGGCTCTGCTGCAATTCTGTTATGCTGAGATAACAGACCTCTTGGTGAGATCATCTGACCAGTCACTAAGTAAATCACTGTTCCAGCATTTTGAAATCTCTTTGTAGCCAAAGATGAAATAAAAAATATTTTAAAAATGTGTTCTAAAAATGGAAAGTTGAACAGCAGTAACAGGCACAATTTCATTTCCAGACTAATTACATAGTAATGCTTACTTATAGCTGTCAATAATGGAAAAATAGCTTTTTTTAATAACAATATTACACATATGCACATATGTTTATTTATACAGTATACACATGCCTCTCAACTGTCCTGCTTTACATGGGACAGTCTTGATTTCCCCCTCTACCTCTGTCCCGATTATATTGGGCATATTGTATAAAATACCAAGTGCTCCATTTAACTATGCTCATGGCAAGCTGGCACCTTCACAAAGCCACTTCTTCAGGAGAGGGAGAGCTCTGGGTAGCACACCCTGGGAAGTCCCCAGATCTGATTATACACATATGCATAAATCCATAAAGTATGTATCAACAACTAACGACAAAACAACAAGCTCTTTTTACAGTATCTTTGAATTCCATCACAACAACTGAAGTGTACATTGCTTAAAAAAATAGCTAATTATTTAATAAGCTAATTAGATTTGATCCAAACTTCTTTATTTTATACCAACTAACAAGTTAGCAAAATGCATTAATTAGTTTGAATATAATTCTGACAACGTTTAATTACATATATGTGCAGATACCATATCGGCAGCATATGCACCTGTGAATTTTATGAGAATGTGTTGAAAGGATTATTCTAATGGCAATTTCTTTTTACAAATGAAGCATATGTACCACAAGACAAAGTGTGACAATTCCAATCCATTAAAGTAAATCATAGTGTTTATGTCAACATGGTCTTATTCAGGAAGACTATTGGAAAACACAATGTAAATACTAGATAATGCCACAGGGAATGCAATAAGATTAAGAAGGGTTAAGGCATGGTGTGGGCTTAATGCTCCAGGTAATACAGTAACACAGTCATTTAGGTTAAAAAAAGACCATCAAGTTCAAACCTTCTGCTTATGTATCCTGCTTCCAAAGAAGCTAAAAAAATAAATAAAAAACTATACTATTTTTTTCGCACGTCTGTGAGCTTCAGAATCTTGTTGCCCTACTAGTTATTCCCCAATTCCAACTCTTATCTGGGCAATTAAAAAATCATGATTAAAATCAATGCTAATTTTGTCGGCTTGTAGCATACACCTACACAGGTTATGTGTGGCCCTTTCTAATGTGTATGCTAATTTGCCCCTATAGGGTCTCCAGTTTTTAGGCAGGCATGGCAAGGACTATGTAAATTGGGACTTAAAATCTTATTTTCCGAGCACATGCTGCTCCTCTGCCAAGGTTTTAATTGTTATGTTGTATTTCCTCTCCCTCGTTTGATTGAGAGGCAAATTACTAGACTAGTGCAATATAGAATTTATATTTCTCTTATTTTTGGTGCTCCCTCCTTTTAGTGTAGAACTAAAAGTGACCTAGATAAATAACCTTGCAATGGCTATTAAAGTTGTTTTTATATTTGACATTTGATAAAATACTGAAGTTGGGATACAAATACAATTGATAATTAGCAAAAAAAATCCATTATACAATCCATTCTTCATAGAAAGAAAAAAAAAAGTTACTCCCCTAAACAGCAACGCTTTTAGCTTAACATGAATCCATTGAGACTTCCAGAGAACACCCAGAGGAACATTTACATAGACTTTCAAAAATAGCACACTGCTTACTGCCTGAGGGCTAGGGACCATTCATGGGGAATACAACTCAAAATAGAAGTAAATATAGCAACTTAATTTTTCAGAATTATTTCACAGATTAAATAAGTGGAACTCAGCAAACCAAAATTTACATAACCACTTTTCCATGGCAAACTTAAGCAGTTTTAATATTGAGATTTGTAAATCACGCATAAATATAGCCACTGCACAAGTAATAGTTTGCATAACACCTTAAGGCATCAAAAACAATGCATAATGCATTACACTGCGAGATTAAAACATGTAATCATATTATATGGAGTATATTTTACTCTTCCACTGTTGCCTATTACATTAGAGTAGATGCTTATTTTGAAAACCGTGTAAAAAAAACTTCTTAAGTAACTTTCTTTAATTTCATTGTTACTTTTCCATATAAGACCATGCAACTAGATTTAGTTAATTGGATATAAACTGTCAAGTTAGTTATATATCCAAGTACAACTGCACCCAAAATTTTACTTTATTAATAAGCAATACAGGGATGCATTTAGCAAAATTGCAATGGCATTAAAAACGATTACCTACAAAATTAGAAATTGAAGGGTTAAATTATCTGGAGTATTGCTGCTTGTTGGATTATTACTGTTTGCAACCTTATGTTCATTCTATCCACTGTTATGTGTTCTAACCTTTAGTGTAGATCCTTGATATGAATTTGAATGTATTTGTTATAGTTTAATATTATGGTTCCTACAGTTTTTCTATGTTAAGATATGAACATCTACTCTTGTGCCTGTATCACCATTTAAATGTTGTAAAAACGGTCAGGGGGAGCATGACTTAGTGACATGACATTGCATGCTCCAGGGGGCGGGGGCTGAGGATCTCCATGGTCTCCATGGTGGGCCGGATTCCCGCGGTGTGGGGGGCCGCGGGGTCTCGTGGCTCAGCGGGTGCTTCTGCGGGAGTGTATCCATGGTGGTCTGCCGACGGAGACACTGGCAGACACTGTGTTATGGGGAGCGAGGGGCCTGTTTTTTGCTTAATATGGAGTTTATACCCCAAAGTTTAGAAATTATGGAAAGACGTTCTTGATTTTTGTATCCGGCAGCTGTCTTGCTGCATCTTGGATGGCCCCATATGACTCAGAGCCAGACGGCCATCTCAATACATAGCTGTCTGGCAGCAAAAAAAAATCATAGCAAGAGAGTGGAAAAAAAGTAAAGTTAAATTAAAAATGGAAAAGGGAGTTGCTCACCAACTATCGGCATCTGTTAAAAGAACCCTGATCTGGTTTCAAGGCAACAGAGGGAAATATATGTTAGTGGGTGGATTTGATACAGCTTGGGCGGGGGTTGAATAAAACCCGAACTCCAGATTCCATCATTCCATTATCGATTTATTGTGTGCAGGCTTGTCTATATGCAAAGCTTGGATCAAGGCAGACATTGATAAGAGTATGTTCTCTTGTGTAATGAAATAAGAGTATTTTGTAGTAACAACTAAATACTACCTGTGAGACAACCTGGTAAATGGTAAATAAGTAGACAGGGACAAGCCTATACCTAATATTATGTTGTCTACAAATGTCTTGTTTATTTATGTTTGTACTTACATGTTTTGTTTCTTTTTTCTACATTTAAATGTTGTAAAAACACATAGTGTGTTAATGAACTTAAGTTACTAGATGTCTTTTATTGGATACATAAAACATCTGTGATCCTATGGGGTAATTTTCATGGATATATGTTGCTTCATAACAAATGCATTTGTGGTATAATACTCATCTTTGGACACCATAGCCATCATATTTTAGTGAACATGCCTGTTTTATGCTGATCTTTACTAAAATAAAGTTTCATTCTGCCACAAAGACATGATTTATTATCCTCATTGGTCTGCTTTATATGACCGTTAATAACTCTTAGTTGAATACATGCTCTTTTCTAATAATGATTTGCTAGTTTTGTTTCTAACTTATTTTAATATCATTGCATGTTGATCAGTAAACGTTTTGACACTTTTATTTTATCCACTGACTAATTTTGTGAGGATTTACTGTAATGCTCAGATTAAGTTATTATGAAAAACCTTCATGATAAAAAAAAGTTTGTTTTTGCTTTGAAGATTATTTGTAGACATCTGAAAGGTGGCAGTAACCAAGAACTTAGTTGGTAATAGTATGTACTGTAGTAATATAGTTACATAGGTAAAAAACAATAATTAATGGAATGTATTTACTAATGAGAGAGGTTTGTGGTTTGTAGCTTCAAATACTTGAATTCAGAACACATTATGAAGATCCAACCAAGTGAAGGGATGGCGGGGTAGGTAAAGCCAAATGGCCCCATTGATCCCCCCCCTGGTAACTAATATATACATATCGGTATCCATAGTTATACACACACTCTCACACTTACACAAACTTACATAGAAAGCGATGGGAATTTAAGAACCATTTGGTCCATCTTGTCTGGCCAACCTCTGAATACTTTCATTAGTCACTGGCCTTATCTTATATCTAGCTTCCTTTTGTCATGTTGATTCCTTTAAAGTATTTTTAAGTGTTTGTATCATATCCCCCCTGTCACATGTTTCTTCCGGGCTATATATATGTTAAAATTCTTTAACCTTTCCTGTCAAGTTTTATCCTGCAATCCATGAACCATTTTAGTAGCCATTCTTGGAACTTTCCCCTAAGTATCTATATCCTTCTAGAGATACGGTCTCCAGTACTGTACACAATACTCCAAGTGCTTTCGACTTTCTACTGCTAATAACTTTGCCTATACAACCAAGCATTTTGTTAGCATTTCCTGCTGTTCTGTTGCACTGTCTACATAACTTTAAGTCCTCTGAAATAATTACCCCTAAATCCCTTTCCTCAGTTGTTGAGGTTAGGACAGTATCAAATATTCTATACTCTATCCTTGGTTTTTTTTGCCCTAGGTGCATTATCTTGCCCTTATTCACATTAAATGCCAGTTTCCACAGCTCAGATCAGTTTTCCAGTTTACCTAAATCATTTACCATTTGACTTATCCCACCAGGAACATCAACCATGTGTCGCCAGCAAGAAGACTTACCTTACCACCAAGATCTTCTGCAATATCACTAATGAAAATATTAAATAGAATGGGTACCAGTAACCCACTGATAACAAGACATTGCTCCGAATAAGACCTACAGATAAGTGTGTGCCACATTTTCCCCACTGGCCAACCAGGCATTTGTCCAGATGCACAGACAGCCTTCTTCTTCCCTCTCTTATTATAACCATTTTAGACAGTTCCCCAACTACATATGTGTTGAACTTCTGGCTGTGCTTTGATATCAACCACCTCCTCCTCTCATGTATTTATTTGCCATTGCTACAACTTCTAATAATTTAGATGGGGTTAGATGTAATAATACATGGGGTTAGTGGACATCTACTCCCTAGCTATCTCCACTTCTACAGCATACAGAGAATTAAGGCCCCATAAAAAAAAACAGGCCATAGGTGGAATAATAATTTTATAAAAAGTGGTATAGATGTGACATTACCAGAATCAGTCCATTACAGTTTCAGAGTCAACCGATAGACCATTAAAGTTGTTCAAAAATTCAAATCCCTCCGGAAAATAAGTTGCAATCATAAATTCAGTTTGTATCGAGCTAAATATGTAAAGTTATCACCTTTGACAAACGATTCAGTATTCACTTGGATCAATAT
Source organism: Spea bombifrons (assembly GCF_027358695.1). Classification (NCBI taxonomy): domain Eukaryota; kingdom Metazoa; phylum Chordata; class Amphibia; order Anura; family Pelobatidae; genus Spea; species Spea bombifrons. The sequence goes on along the minus strand of NC_071087.1, from coordinate 18,495,793 downwards.
GGCTATATAAGTTTTATTGATTTATTTGTTACATGACACTAGGCTAAGTTACAGGGAGAGATGAAGTTGGTGGTATTGAAAGAACATGAGTTTGTCTGACAAATCTTGAGCGTCCTAGAGACAGGTCTATTGACTTTCACACATAGGTGATGACATGTTCCTTGATACATTTTCTTTTATTATTTTTGTAAGGACCAGTGTTATGGTAAATAATGTATTAAAGTTGACACAGGCACATTTAAGCTGAACATTCCATCAAAACTTTGAATGGTGCTCTGGCATAACTACAGGGACCCCTGCAACCCCTTGTTCTTGCCTCTTGTAATGGTTCAAAATTATTTAGAAAAGGCCCTTCCGACCTGGACCGCACCGGTCCAGGTCAAAAGGGCACACTCTAAACTATTGTGAATTGGCACGGGGAGCCAGAACTTTATTGCAGTCTAGTTAGGTCATGAGAGGTAAGCGGGGGGAGGGAAGTGGCATGTATGTATATGTGTTTTATATATGTATGTATGTATGTAAGTATGTGAGCATGGATGTGCAATTGTGTGTGTGAATGCATGGATGTGTAAATGTGCGTGTTGAGCGCGTTTATCTAATTCTGTGTGTGTGTGTGTGTGATTATGGATGTGTAATTGTGTGTGTGTGAGCATGGATGTATAAGTGGGGGCCCCAGGGCAATTTTTGCACCAGGGCCCTGTTGTTTCTAGTTATGCCCCTGGAATGGTGCATTTTATATGTTTCAAAGTTTTAAATACATAATGATTCTTACATAGTTTAATGTATCTATGTAGGATCTGGTCTTGAAGTGAAAATATATTCCCTGACATCGCACTGTAGGTGTCAAATTGCCCACCTATGTCTCTGCTGAGATATTATCATTTCCGAGGAATCAGCTCTTCTTTTGGCTCTAAGAAAAGGTTACTGGTTATTACCTTCTGATCCCCTAGGAACATTTTTGAAGTGGACCTTACTCTTCCTCTGCTTGTTTTCCAGATCAACAGTTCTGCAAATGAGTGAAGCATTTTGATCTCTAAGTTGTTTCATTTATACAGACATGCCAACCAATGTGCAGCTCTTCCTTGTAATTCTATTTCACTGACTTGATTCCTTAGAAAGTAATTGATTTTTGAAGCCCAACATTGTAACATCAAAGTCTGCTTTAATAACAAAATGAAAAGGAAAAAACTTGCAAGTCCCTGACATCTCCCATGCCTGCTGTCTGTTTTAAAGGTTGGTCTAGAACATCTGTTGAATTATGTCCTACCTGAAATCCTAAACTTAATGCCTTGATTCTTTTTTTCCTCCAAAGGGCAAGGGTTAACTGATTATACAATCTATATCTGTGTGTTATTTTTATTGCGTGCATAATTATTCCAAAAAGTGGAAATGACAAATAAATGAAAATAAAAAGCTAACAAAGCTACCACTAGCAAACTCAAATACAACAAATTGGGTGCAAAATGGGGGAGTTATCAGAATAGGATGTAACATAGTGAAATGTCTTGATATCAAAAGTGCCACACTCTGCTTATCTTGTTACCCTAGGTTTATATTTAGTCACCTAGAGCTGAATACACTGCTGATTATCTGCTGCTATTGGCTACATAAAGAATGTAAAGACATACAAATTTCCTAATTTTTCACTACCCGAATTGTTTATTAAATAATAATAAATGTTAATTGGTCTTAATGACCAATGACGGGTCATGTGACCTGGCACATCATGGCATTAAACAGGCTTAGAAAGTAATCTACGGTCAGTTTTCCGCTTAAACGGTGTCACTGTAATGCCTCGATGTCAAGGCATTCAGTAACACTGAGATCGGCATCAGGGGCCATGTTTCGTCCCTACACTGTATGGCGGGGTGTTTTAAAAGAGTTTAGGAGGCAATCAATGATCGCCTCCTAAGCTTCAATGGTGTCGCTGAAATGCCCCGATAGTGAGGCATTCAGCGACGCCGACCACCTGCCACAGGATGCACTGTGACCGATCCGGAGAGCGGTCACAATCACCAATGTGAGAGATTCTGCCACTCGCAAGATGGCAGGCGCGTCTCTCTAGACCCTCTTGAGAACTGCATTCAACCGTGCAAGTCAATGGATCCCAGCTTTCTAATCACAATGTGATTTAAAAAAATGGACAAAAATACAAATACCTAAAATAAAATGTGGTGACTTTTAAAAATAGTTATGAGGTGATGACACCATCAGGGGAACCATCCCACTCATACAAAGTTTATTAGTATGAGCATGTGCTAAAATTAGTGCTGTATCTTCCCAAAATTCCTAACATGGAAAGTTTTAAAATAAAAGCATCGGCTGGGTTCAAAGATAGGGCATAGGCACAGACTGACCAAAATGGGGAAAAAAGCGCACTTCACAAATGTGGCCTTTTAGCCCCCAAACAACCAGAGAAACCCATGCATGGGTGGTATCACTGTACTCAAGAGATGTTGCTGAACACATATTGGGGTGTTTGACAGTGACATATATCAGGAGCTGTAAATTCACACCTGAAGTACAATTTGTGTGATAAAAAAACACAAAATAAATTACTACCACAAAGTTTAACAAAGGATAGTAGTAGAATTAGTGCATGGAAAGGGTTAAAATACCAGCATTTGAAATACCTTGAGGTGTCTAGTAAATTGATGGGGTAAATTGCATTGGCTGGCTTCAAAAATACCCAAAATAGCACATTGGGCAGAATGTCCAGATTTCGAAACAAAATGGTTTTGAAATAGCAAAATACTATTTGTATTAATTGCCCATTAACTTACAAAATAAAACCCCCAAAACATTGGGTATTTTTAAACTCAGGACAAATAGAAGAATATATTTAGCAGGTTTTTTTCATTAGCTTTTTATATAACTAAAAGGTTTTTCAAATAAAAGTGAGAAAAAGTGGGTTCTATTTTTTTTTGGGAAATTAGATGATATGATGATAAAAAGTTGAAGAAAGCCCCTTGCCCAGAGGAAAAAAACAATATATAACTTGTGTGGGTACACTAAATGGGAGAGTTGAAAATTACCGCTAAACACGAGCACCGCGAAAGTGTTAAAGCCTTGGTCATGAAGAGTACAAAAATTAAAAAGCAGCCTGGTCCTTATGGGGTTAAAAATAAAATAAACTCTAGCCACCTATCCCACTCCTAATTCCCCCTGATAAGCGGTGGTTCCATTGGGGCATTCGTTGGGTGCCATTCGGTGTTACCTGTAATAAATAAATAAATAAAAATGTAGTGATAATGCCTGTAGCCCTCTCCCCTCAAAGTCATCAAAAATATGTAAGAAAAACTTGCAAAAAAATCTGAAGCAGCAAAAAAATAATAAAACAAGTAATCCATCTTCACCAGAACCTGTCCTGGTGTGGCCCTTTACTTTCTGTAGGAATAAAATTGAACTATTTAATTTTCATTTATCCAGAGATAAAACGCCCTCCTGAATTTGTAGTAACTTCAGAGAACAAAACATTCTAGGCCCAGAAATCAGTGAGAGGAAAGTTATTGTGTTATTTACTCTATTTCAACCAATTGTGGCTTCAGGGGTCCCGTGTATGATGACTTTTTTTTAGTGTACTGATGTACTCCCACTCCCATCACATAAGATTCTATCTTATACTGTCTGCCGAGCACTGATGTTCTCTTTATCCAGTACACATGGATGTCGAGGAGTTAAGATTCTGTCCATTCTGTCTATTTTATTTATTTCCAAAAAAAGGCCCACCAAAATCCTCAGCACCAGGCCCATGATGCTCTTAATCCGGCCCTGGTTTGAACCTCTATCCATTTCTATCTATCCATCTATTTACATAGCCTCAATAGAAAAACAGAGAAAAAAATAAATACATAACCAAAATTATGGGACTTTGGCTAAAATCATAATGTGAAACAACACTTATGTTGTGTTGAAAACCAGCATGTGGATTCAAAGTACCGAGACTGACAGTAGTGTGTATTTCCTGCTGGGTTTTAACTGTGATGAAAGCATTAAATAGGCCACTTTCACTTTCATTTACATTTTTTGCAACTTTATAAACATAACTACATCTTGTTACGAAACAAAGAATATAATTGAACCTTACATGCAACCAAATCAGAAAGTTTTAGATTTAAATGTAGATAATAAGACATCTCGTATCATAACTGTGTTAGTATGTAATTAGTATAAGCATATGTATATGTTGCATTTATTTGTCCTGGACCAGGTGTACCATTAAGTTAATTGGTTTGGCAGTGCTTTTTTATTTCAGTACATTTTTGCCCAGCACCCAGGTAGATCCTTGTGTTCCTGCTGCCAAGGATCCCTTCTGAGAGAAAAAATCAGTAGGGCAAGTGTTCAGAAACCGAGATGTGTAGTTAGATTGATCTACAGTGATTGATTGTGCTACCAAAGCAGTTTGCTAGCTAAATTATCAATCATAAACAGATAAATTCCAGAGGTTACCATTGCATTAAACAGCTTTCGCTCCAATTCCTGTGGATTCTAACAGTTATCATGCTCAGTGTCTAAAGCTGTAATCGAACCAAGGCAACTGCATTTGATCTGTTGTGGCATTGCAGATGCTAGGACCTTAAGTGTTGTTTTATTGTAGCAGTATTCGACCAACTCATACAAGATTTGTGTTTATATATGCATCATCACTGAGATTTTTCCATCATGCCGAGGTCAGGTATACTGGAGTAGGACTTGACTCGTCAGCATAAAGGAATAAGGCATGAATGAAGGTGAAAGTAAGACAAAGGTCTGGTACACAGTTCATATCCAATGGCGACAGTATAGCAGGATAAGACTATACTTGGTCAAGGCAATGCATTGAAATGGAAACCAGTGCAGGACTCAGGACAAGGCAATAATAAGTAATAACACCCAGAGACCACTGGCACCACCACTGACAACAAAAAACCTATGAGTAATACTGATCATGTCCTCATACGTTATTGCCTTGTCTAAGTATTGACAAGTTCATATGCATTGTGTGTGAATATGTATCTAGGGTTTGTGATGTCAATTAAGCTTATGTGCATATGGAAATAGTGGAAAAACCTATGTTGGTGTTAGTACTGGCTTAAGTCCTGGACATTGTATCAGCCTAAGAAAATCTATGAGTCATCAGAATGAGGAATCTGCACACACACCAAAGGAACTCAGGTGCTTAACTGTGCCAGGAAGGGCCAGCTCCCCAGTAGATCAAAATAAATAAAGGCTCCAGGCACTCAAAGTTCCAACTCAGGCAGATTTATTGAAGGACAACACCAACAACGTTTCGACCTCACAATGAGGTCTTTATCAACTTGATAAAGACCTCATTGTGAGGTCAAAATGTTGTTGGTGTTGTCCTTCAATAAATCTGCCTGGGCTGGAACCCTTGAGTGCCTGGAGAATTTATTTATTAAGAAAATCTATGGACACAACCAACTTCACATTTAAAAGCTTAGCATTCTTATTATTTAGTGTGTCTTATAGTCTAAAACAATACTATACATAAATACATTTCTAGTAAATGTTAGTTCAGTCATGTAAACTGCATCTGCACTGGTAAAAACCAATTCATTTTGCTGTAAACTGTGTGGTTTAGCTCATTTTCATTTCTTGTGAATTTGAACCAATAGTGAATTCTATTGGTATTTATTTACTTGTCTTTACTTGTCTTTGAGGCTGATCTGCGTCTTTAGTCTTATTTTACCATGCTATGACTAAACTAGGTTTAAAACAAAGTATACTTTTTAACCTGTTTCATGAGGTGAATCCCTGTGAGGCAGAACAGCTTCGAATTTTTAACAAAGACTTTCTTTAGATGATAATGATAACTTCTTAGAATCCATCTTTAATAACTTTCCCTAATGAATTTTTTACAGGGCGCTCAGTAACCTTACAGAATAAGTTAACTTTAAAGAACTTAAATTGTTCATTACACAGGACAATCACAAAGAATACTACACATTATATTTGATTTAAGAGCCACTCAAAATCTTGTTAGCATCTTAATGAGCCTGTTATCGGTACAACGGTAATTAACCTAAAAAGCTGTGAAATTTGTATTGTGTCAACATGTAATACTCACATCTCCGCAGACAATTAGCAATGTGAGAAGAAGGTTATTTTCTTAATAATCATATTAAACCCTTTTTGCCCCACATTTGTTTAATGTTTAAGTGATAATAATGAGTTCTCTAAAAGTTTGGAAAACAAAACACATAGCTAAACAATTTGAAAATAACAATATTTTGTTACATATTTTTTTGTATTCAAGTAAAATAAATTAGATTTTGGCAACATTCCTTGCTTAGAATTTTTATCAACTTTCACACGTCGCATAATAACAAATGTTCATGTTTCATACATCATTGATTAAGTATGGCCCGGCCTTCCAAGTCCTTTACATCAAACACTGGATTATGTTGAAGATAACAGAAAACAGGGTAATGCTCAGCCTTTATTAAATTATTGATGTCAAATAATTAAAAACATGTAAAGAGTATCAGGGTTTTCGTGTTATTCTTTGTTTTTCACAGTGTAATTCAGTTTACTGGATATAGTATAAGGCCGTTTGATAGATTAAGTGGAAACTATTGGCAGGACCATGTATACCAAAAACTAGTTTAGAGAATCCAATACTTTTTATTATGGAGTTGTGAAAATTATTATTTGCACATTGTGGTATCCACATTGCTTATTAATATAGACCAAATGTCTTAATAAAGTTGTAAAATAACTTGGGTTGAGGAACAGTTTTAGTATTTTTTTTACTTTATAATTCTGGCTTACCCTCCTACACTCGTAAGAGTAAATCACTGCATACATAACATAAAGTGAAATAAACAAAATAATGTCTTATACTATCCTAATGTATGCACCTATATGCAACATAGTGTATTTTTATTAAATTTCCTATTAATCAAATTTCCTATTAATCAATAAAAAATGTTTCTCAAAATACTGTGCTGTGCACGGTTCAAACCATCTAATCAGTGGAGAATTAAATGTACAATATGAAATAAAGTAGCAAGTAAGAAGAGCTTAACTTTGCAGTGCTGCAGAATGATTATGGATTATTTTCCTAACACAACATAGAAAAACTTTCTGCAAGGAGTGGTGGAAAACACATTTCAATATCTAACTTGCTATTTGAGAATTAAAGTAGCGCAGGGAAAAGCTGCTGTGCCCTTTGGGTGTCCTGAGGGTTATCTGTCAATATTTCCATCAAGCTGTATAGAGGCACTTAAAACCATTCATACTGTTGAGATGCTGCAAAAGATGATTGCTATGCTACTGGGGGATTCAACATTATTTTGGTGGGAAAAAATCTGAAAATTCATACTTCAACGAACACTAACAATACAGAGTGACAAATAGCTAATTTATAAACTTAGCGCAAGTCATACAGTATAGTTTAAATTTTTCATTTGAAAACTAACATGTCTATTTTTAAAAGTATTCTTACAGCATATTTTCACACCTGCCTAAAATGTTTAGACAGTAATATATATATATATATATATTTTTTTTTTTTGTTTTTTTTTGTTAATTTGTACGAATGTCTGAAAGCAAGGAGAGATCCCATCGAAACAAATGAAAACTGGTTGCATCCAGAGGCCTTACCCCACACTCACATTGCTCCCACAGTGGTCTCCTCTCAGAGTCACGGATCTCCTCTTAATTCTCCTCCTTCTCATGATCTCTTCCATTTCCCTTTTTTTAGCTCTCCCTTTGCTCTTTGACTCTCCACTTCTTTCCCTTTATCTCTCCATTTTTATATCCCCAGTTTCACGTTATCTCTCCCTTTTTTCTTTATCTCTCCCTCTTCTCTTTGATCCCCCTTCTCATTATGTTGTCTCCTGTTTCTCTTTATCTCCTTTCTTTATTTCTTCCCTTTCTGTTTATCTCTTCCTTTCTTTTGTATGTCTCTTTGTTCTCTTTATCATCTCACCTTTATCTTTATCTGCTCATCTGCTTTTTCTTTTCTCAGCTTCCTCTTTATCATTCATCCTCTTTCTCTTTACTATACCTTTTTACTATATCTCCCCCCATCTCTCTCTCTGCATTTTCTCCCTACCTCTCCCTTGTATATCTCCCCTTTTCCTCTGATCACTCTTTCTCATTATAGTGGCACTTTTTATTTTTCATGTCTAAATGTCTCTTTATCTCTCTTCTGATTTCACCTTATCTTTCCCTTTTCTCCCAGAGTAGGTCTGATGCAGGTGAATCAGGCAGGACTGGCAAAATGTCAGACAGGCCGGGTCAGCAACAAAATGATATGGAATACTCCAAAATCAGGAGACAAGGAGCAGGTCAAAAACAAGCCGGGTCACATATGCGTCACTCCAGTACGCGCGTAGACGTGTGGTCTGCCGCTCAGTTGAGGAAGCTGCTTCATGCCGGCAGAGCAGAGCGAAGCCAGGTAAGTCCTAACACAGACCTTAGCGTCTGGGAGATAATTACCAAATTGTTGATAAAGTTAGTGTCCTTCACAAAAGATTTCATGTCACATACCAATGTACGAAGTATCAACCCACACCCAAACATGATAGGTCTCCCAGGAGGGTTATCAAGACTTTCATGGCTCTTCTGCAATAAGTATAATTAAGGCACTTTAGGTGACTCGATATCCAAAAACTTGAACATTTTCTCATCGATGAGCTTCTCAGTAAAGCCTTAAACGTAATATCTCCGATTACATTTTGTATCATAAAGGTAGGATAGTACACAAGTGCTATATAATGATCGGTGTTAGAAAATTGTTATATTTTATACATCTCAGTATGCCTTACCACTATTGCACAAAACATTTCTGCTTATTTAATAATTGATTTAATAATCATTGTATCATCACGGCCACATGCCCTAATAAATTTTTCTAAGGAATAATTTGATTGAGGTGTAGTGCACTTACCGCATGATCTACAGTGTGACAGATTAAGTGTAGCTATCTATTGACTACCACAGTTATCTAATGGTCCGGCTGAAGTTTGGATATCTTCTCTTCTGTAGGCTGCCCTTATGTGGATTTATATTCTCAGCATGTTTGTCTATGGCTCCTTTTTGCATGCCTAGCCCTATATTTACTTTGTGTGTGGTGTCTGTCCTTAAGAATTTTTTTTGGATCTCTGGTTAGAGGAACGATCCATATCAGTCTCATAACTAATTGAGACTGAATAATTGATTCTAGTTATATTAGTTGTACACCACCATGTATACACAAAATGTCCCATGTTTTGTTCTAGCCATGTAAAGACCCTATCCTCCAGGTAATCCAAAGTATTCCTACAAAATGTCAGCAGTTTTACATAATGTATCTTGATAAATTGAGATAGTGTCTACACATAGTGAATTTATAAATTTACCAAACAACAGTTTGGTTAATGTCCCCCCAGGCACTACGATTTGTACTATGGGTGTTATTAGTCTCAATATAGCCATCCCTCATCATGAGGAACATGAATTTTTTTTTCTTGTAAATCTGGTTTAGGATTTCAACATGACTATTAGATGTTCCTTATGCATTTGATTTGGCTTGTCTTTACTTGGAAATATTTTACCTTTGATAATATTATCTACAGGTACAGGGTACTGCAATGGGGTCTAATGTAGCTATATGTATACAGTATATCAACCTTGTTTTCCAACATGTAAAGATTCAGATAAGATACATTGATGATATCTTATTTATATGGGATGGTGATATTGATTCTCTGTAATTATTTAGGGATGGTTTAGGTATGTGTAGATACTATTGATTTCACACAGAGAATCCTTTTCTAAATACTTTGGTACAGGTTGGTGACGAAGGCTTCAATTTTGATTTGTATAAAAAGAAGGCTGATAAGATTTAGTTTCTAAAAAACAGTTCATTCCACCCCCTTCATTGAAGGAACATCTACCATATAGTCAGTTGGTGGGTGTTTCTGATGATCATCTTTTTGTACCACAAGCTGATGAGTTCCTCTTTTATTTTTCCCTTAGGGATCATATCGATGATCATACCTGTGAACTTCTGAGCTCTGGTTACCTGGAGCCTTCCCTTCCCAAGATGGTCGTGAACGGAAGTCCTGAACAGATTAAAACCTTTTTACATTTTGGCATCCAAACCGAATTTGGTGCCTTTTCTATTTTCTAGCTCTATATAAACCCGAGTAACAAACTACACCTTGCTTTCTGATGGTCATACCTGTTCCTGTCATAGTGTATCCTGTCCTAGTGCATTATGCGTTACAATCTAAGCTCTGCATAGATTGTTGGTGCTATATAAATAAAATATTGATTATCCTGAACCCCGGCTCCCTGATTATGGCCCCTCTTGTAAAATCTGCCTGTGCGCCCTTAGAATCTGTCCCTGGTCCCACAAGTCCCATGAGATCATGGGGCTTACTCTTGTAGTGATACAATGTCCTATCCTGTAATAGCATGTCCTTAAATTTCTAATCTGCATTGCATTTTTTTGGTGTGCTGCCTTTCACAGCCATCACTCTGGTAGCTGCTTCTTTATAGACAGGTTACAGACAAAAGGTAGTTTTATTTCAAATATATATTGCACCTAGGGTTAGCTTATACTCTACTACTCACGTCTCTCAGCCAGTCTGGTATGTTAAGTAGCATGGGAAAGTCAGTACTGGAGTGTCAAAGATAATTTTTTTATCATTATGGAATGGCACTCTCGCTGCTATGGAATGCACATCGCATGATTCTACTTGGTTGGTTGAACATTATGACAAATGTAATAACAACACTATGAAAACTACCTAGTGTCTTATTTTGGCCCCAAGCCTTTATGTACTTTTTTATTCCCCTCTAACAACTTTCTCTTTTTTAATACCTCCAAATACACTACACAACACTACACAACACAATATTAACTTTTCTTGACTGCTACTCTCATAAATTGAACCAGCAATAGTAGGAATTAATAGGGCTACAATAAGTCTTCAGTACAAATGGACTGGAGTTGTGGTGGCCTACACTGCACACCAACTGCAGCTCCCATGATATGCAGTCAGCCATTACTAGCTGGACACAATTATATTACATTACATTTATTTACATTGCGCTATATTGCAACAGATTCCGTAGCACTGTTACAACAGTTACAAAAAGTCGCTCAAATAATTTCAAATCACACACAATAACAAACTGGTGCAAAATGAGAAGAGCGCCCCATGAGCTTACAATCTAGACTCACTGGTCTCTGGTCTCACTAATCTACATTTAAATAATTTTATTTTAAAACCATCAATTATATTTCTTCTTCAACTATCCAGACTTATAGATAAGTTTAAACTTGCACCAAATATGAGCCTCCTGTCTTTGATAAAATTGAGGAATTTGTCTAGCAAAATGAAGTAAAGATTTAATTTTCATAAAGACAGAGGGTGAGTATTATACCACCCATTAATTACCAATCGCATTGAATTTATGTTCCTTCTCTTTATTTTTATTTATTTTCATGTTAAACTTCTTCAAGATTCCTGATTCAGAGGGAGGACTTTTTCATGTCTTCCTTTACTATTTAGGGGTACAATTCCCCCAGTTGATAATATCACATTACCGTTTCTTTGAAAAGTTATATCAGCTGCCTTTTCCATTAGTCAACCTTTTATGGACTGTTTCTTTGTGATTGAGCAAAGAAGAGGACTCCTATAAATGTCACAAGACAGGGCTGTATTGTAATTGGTGGGGTTCAAGTGACTATTGTTATGCTTTGTAGTAACTATTTCTTTAATGTTTCGATTTAAAAAAAATGTTCCTTGTACATAAACTTTACTTCACTGCACTAGGAAAATTCCCCAATTTCCCATAGATCTTTTTAAATTTTACATGACAGATAAAATGTTTCACAATAGTATTGTAAGGTATGTTAAATGATGTAGAATTAAAAATAACCCACCTGGGGAAAAAAGCTGAGCATTCTATATTCTAAACTATTTGTTTTTACGACTAACACATTTCAGTAACAAAATATAGAATGAAGAAAGATAAATTGTTTACTTAGAAAAATGTCTTACAAGCTGTAACAATATGAAGAATAAAGATTGAAAAAAGTTAAAATGTAAGCAAAGCTCTGTAAAGGGATGTGAGAGTTATAGCTGAGTGCCTGGGATAATACCCTTAAAATGTGAAGTATACTTGTCAGTGTTCTGGCAAAGAGATCAGATCGTACGGAAGGAGTCCACATAGTTGTGTGTTTATGAGTTAGTATGTCAGATTCATGTAACTTTAAAGATTACAATAACTTTCAAAATATCAGGTTACATTTACAGTGCACAATGGGTTTATCTTATGCAATATGGGTTATTTTCATTTAATAGAACTATAATTGTTGAGTAGTTTGGAGAGAAGCAGAGCCATGGGTATAAATGAGACGGTCTAATGATCACCAAGGTAATTAAGAAAGTAATCACAGGAAAGGCCCACAGACAGTGAAGGAAATTCCATTGAAGGCCATATTGACAAGCATATTTTGTTTGAACAAACCCCAGTGAGCTTTTACTGCAAAAAAAAGCTTCACTAGTCCTGTATAATGCATAGTTAAATACATGGGATTTCTTCATAGTCTCATCATCTTTTGAAATATACATTATACGGCCCTTCGTGCAGGAGAAACATACCAGTGTTGGCCCTACATAATAAAGTAAAGTGAGAGTAAAAAAACACAACCCTCCTTTTAGAGAACAGACACCTTTGTATTTTTTACTTATGTGAGGACTTCTTCAAAAGGAGAATTCTTATAGTTTCTATCCAAACAGTCTAAAATTATATTTCATAACGGGTAAAGAGTAAATTTACATGTCCTCACCAGCCAATTCTATGCTATTTCATGTTTTATGTTGCAAAACTACAGCTAAAATACATTTCTGCATGTAGGAAAATTCCACAAACTGCACAGTGGCTTTTTGTTCCACTGGTCACAAATTAGGGTCAGCTATTCTTGGAAGACCTACTGTTTCCTCTGAAAAGGACACAGGTAAATTATTTCTGAAGAAACCAGGGCAGAAGGTTAATCTTCTGTTAAATAGCTCACTAGTGTTACATAGTACATAGTTATACTGCAGATTCTCATAGATAATATTAGCACATCCTTCTAAACACCTTAACATACTATCTCTTTAAATACCCCTTCTGAGCTTCTTTATTGTAATTTTAATGTATATCTAATTTTATTTTGCCTTTTTATTACAAAATGTAAAGTCTCAGCACATAATATGCAAGGCTTTTATGAGAGCCCTGAGATGAGACAAATATGCAGTAATAACATTATGCCTCTCATAGTCCCTTGAGAGTGATACAACCTTGTTAAGGAACAGCCATAAAGGTTATTTATAATTGGTATGCATTGAATAGTCCTTGAAGAAGCACATTATAGTTAGAGGTGCATATCAGAAAATGAATGGAAACAGCAAGGTATAAGCTCTATTAACTTCACCTATTGTACCTTATTAGAACTGAATAAATATTTGTGACAAACATTAGATTTGGGTTATATTTACTTTGTAGAAATGGACCAAAAAGAGATGATATATCCAGGTCTGATAAGTAGCAAATTGTTATATCATTCATGCTGTATTATAGCACTGGAATATCAGATATTTAAAGATGGCTGACCTCACAGCTTACATATTCATATCCAATAGAAAGTATTATTATCTGCATTTCTAGGAGGTCTTTTTATGGATTTTTGTTCTTGATAAACATTTATGTAACATGATATGACCTTTTGAAGAAAAAGAATGTGTTTTATTACATGACAAACTTCTAAACATGTTTCCTGCTGTATGCAAGACTATTGTAAGGTTCCAGAATTGAGAGACAGCATGGAAATTTCAGTAAAAAGTTATTCAGGCAACGTAGGCCGTGCTCCAAGACTTTACAAAAAGCTAGTTGACCTGCTCGTTTGTGGACACTTTCTGCTGCTGAACCTATCTTTTTTAGATTAACAAATGTTCTTGGCTGTAGGTGCACTGAGTGGTTGTAGAAATTGGGTACCATATGCTTGTATAAAACTGTAATAGGTTTCAATTTATCATTAAATATAAGAGACATAAAAATTCACATCTAGACCATACAACAACTGTTTATAAATCTCTTGAAAAGGGGCTTATGTTACCTTGTACAGAAATGTGAATAAGGAACATAACCCATGGAGTCATATCATAAAGGCCAACTGACCAGGAACTGACTCACAGGACCCAGAAAATCTCAATTAACAATTCGTCTACAAAAAGCATAAAAACGAAGATTTAACTATCAAATAAGCAGCTGCTAGAACTGCCAGAAGTGAATATTAGAGTTAAACTTGGGGATTCTGCTACATATGTAGATGTTATATATAGCTGCCAACAGTCCTAATTTGGTCATCACATTCCACGCAGCAGGGATATCCTAGAAGTGACAGATGGCAACTGTACATTTGTAATTCCCTTTGTGAATACTGTGCATTTACAATTTAGGTATAGTAATAATCTGCAAGCAATGAATTTCTCCCATCGAAATTTGGAACCTTCAAACCATTAGTGTACTGGGAAAAAACATGTAGAAAATTTAACTAGAATAATTGGAACATGACAACCCTTGCTGAGTAACAGGGATAGCCACAAACATATTTCATGGTGGACAAATGGATCAGCAGAGGACACCATAATTTTTTTCATTTAAAACAATCCTTCATAGATTCCCTTGGTCAAAAATGTACTAATTAGCCATATGTTTATAACGCTATATCACTATATTCCCAATATAAAGGCCCAAAACCAAAATACCGGTAATATAATAAACACAATATAAAACAAAACACTTCGCAAATAATGATGCCATGATTTAAAATGTTTTAAAATGTCAAAAAAGTCAGAAAAACATTGAAGAAGAATGTTACAATTTTGCTATTCAGGATTTCAGGATTTCTTAAATATATGAAAAACTTCACTCCAAGCTTCTATGCACTCTAAGCTCTATTATCATAGGCCATTAAATGGTTGGCTTTCCGTAAAAAAGCCCTGCAGGGTCTTTATCAAGGCAGCTCAAGCCCCACATTAACTGACATGCACACAGACACTGACACCAACAACCATGCACTCAACACTAACACATATGAACACAGACACTAACATACGCACATCCGCACACACCTGGACACTAACACACATGTACACAGATACACACACAATAACATATGCAGATATTGCCACAGTGCCTTGCCACTTACACATTTTGCATTGTTCTACCTACAGAAATCATAATACTTCTATTAAAGATTGTTAAAAATTTTAATATGATACTAAGTAACGCTAACTCATCCTGCTTCCTAGAAAAACCCTTTATCGTTACTTACCACCTTCAGGGTCCTACTCGTGGCCTAGTAGTCAGTTATCTCTCTCACTGTGTGCCAGAAAGTGATGCCATTTTCGGAGCGCAGTGACTGCTAGGCCACCAGTAGGAACCTGGGGGTGGTAAGTAACAATAATTGCATGCTGGAAATGCCATCACTTTCTGGCATGTAGTGAAGAGGCAAGACGGCAGTTAAAGAGACCGTGTTGCGGACCAGATCAGGTCACTGGTTGTGGCGCACACTGGCATTCTTTGTGGACACGTGTTTGTGTACGGACACTTTGCCAACTGGGTAAAAACCAAAAAATCAAAACAAAACCGAAGTGCATTTAACACAAATTTAATATATCCACCCCTTTTTCTGTGAAGAATTTGAGGCTGTCTCTAAATACCAAGTGAGAATAAAATACAGGTAAAATGATTGTGATGTTTTGTGTGATTAAAACACAGGGCACATCATAATACATGTTTCCTATGCAATGATAAAAATGTAAATTCCAAAATGCTAAATATAAAATTATAATATTTTTCTGCAGAAGGTGAGTTAAAATAAATAGTATAAATAAATAGAGAATAAATATCAGGCACGGCAGAATAGTTTTATGGTATAATATAATGTAAATTTCACAAACATAAGAATTCAGAGGCTTTGATAAGTTATCTTTGGCTAGCGTACCTCCTTGTTTCAAATATTTTATCACTAATTAGCAGACAGCATAGTAACTTGTCTGAATTTGTAGCCACAGTAAGATATCAATCCAGTTCACACAGACAGAAGCTCAAGTTTTACTGGGAAAAGCATAATTCATACACAGATTTTTTTTTCCAGGCTACTTGTTACACATCCCATGCTGAGACTGCTGTCTACTCTCTCTCTAGAATGTTCTTTTTCCTTCAAAAGTGGCAGATTTTCAGGCCCTTGATAGTATTACAGTTCATGACATCTTTTCACAGAATAAGAAGTGATCTCTTTAGAGAGGTGTTTGAGCAATATCTTTCAAGAGCTGAATTGACTTAAAAGACAGAATGAAAACTGAATAAACATATCACAGTAATTTAAAGTAATCAGTTGACGGCAGATACTGCTCCATTACATTTTTTTACATGACTACTAAATTTACTTATAGGGACACTCCAGCCATCGTATGCACTTTGTTGTATGTGATAGCTGTGTGGTCTCATTACATTTTTGTGTTCTCTCCCTTTTCCTGTCCCAGAGCTATTTCGCATGTGTGCCGTTTGCCAATGAGTTCGAACCCCTGCACTAGACAACACTAGCACATGCACAGAAAGTGTTCCCAGTGATTTCAGTGGGAGTTCTTTCCTGACACTGATTGACTGCTTGAAACAGGAAAGCATTTCCTAACAGTCGACCACCTACTTAAAATTTTCCTAACTGCAGATACAGAAATCAGATGAATGCTATTGTGTTTATTTTTTGAATGTGAATGGAGGTTGCAGCAGATTGACCTGTTAGACATTCAGGAATGGTTTACATTGTTAAGTCCTTCCTGTGTCTATTTCGCTTTTTTTCGCGAGTTTTATATTGTAAATTAAAACTCGATTGGGGACGTCCTGGTCACCCTGAATCTAAGTTAAACGCCCTGTGGGCACCCACTGAAGTGGCCAATTCGGCCGTGCCAGTCACGTATGTAATGCGCGGCAAAAGCCCGCAGCACCCACGGTGGGCTGGCCAGTCCGTGGGCCAGCACACCAAGGTGCCATTGAAGCCGATGCAGCTGCGAGTTTTAAAGCAGCCGGCATGCCTGCACCATGCCGCTCAGTGTCTCAGTGAGGCTCTTCGTTCCGCCCCTTTGAAAACACTCAAGGGGGCGGGCTCACACAGAACAGCTGCTCGTGACAGGGAGAAGAGCACGTTGGAGGAGAGCAGTCTGCAGGGAATGAAGCCAGCAAAAAAGTATTATTTTTTTTTTTAAATGTTGGGGTGATAGGTGAAAAGGGACCCATATTCAAAGGGGGTTGCCTTAGGACAGCAATTAAATACAAAAAGGGGGTGGCTGGGGGGTATAAGTACACAAAAGGGTGGTTGGGGCATCACATAAATCAATACTCAAAGAGGGGTGGGTGGCTGGGGGCAATACACAAGGATATATTAAACAGTGCAAAAGGGGGCTGGCTGGGGACATCACATAAATCAATACACAAGGGTGTTGGGGCATAAATTCACAAAGGGGGCTGGCTGGGAGCACAAATGCACATGGAGCAATACACAAGGGTGTGGTGGGAATACATTAAAACCAAAGCTTGGGGCATCAATACACAAGGGGAAACACACAAAAAACAAATCAGTATGGAAAGCATTTTCTGCTTTGTGTAGATTAACCCATACTGATGCGGGTGTCTGTGTGTTTCCCCTTGTGTATTGATGCCCCAAGCTTTGGTGTGTGTTTGGATGTCGGTGTGGCAGAGTCTGTCCTGGTGTGTTGGCATTGCAGAACCTGTACTGTTGTGTCAGTGTGAAAGAGCTTTTACTGGTATGTGTGTTTGGTGTGTCCGTGTGGCAGAGCCTGTACTGGTGTGTGCTTGCTGTATCCGTGTGGCAGAGCCTGACCTGGTGTGTGTGTTTGGCTGTCGGTGTGGCAGAGCCTGTCCTGGTGTGTGTGTGTTTGGGTGTTGGTGTGGCAGAGACTGTCCTGGTGTGTGTGTTTTGGTGTCGGTGTGGCAGAGCCTATCCTGGTGTGTGTGTTTGGGTGTCGGTGTGGCAGAGCCTGTCCTGGTGTGTGTTTGGGTGTCGGTGTGGCAGCGCCTGTCCTGGTGTGTGTGTTTGGGTGTCAGTGTGGCAGAGCCTATCCTGGTGTGTGTATTTGGTCATCTGTTTCCTAATACTTTAATTTCTGTAGGAATAAATTGAACAAATGTAATTTTTAGTTACCGAGAGTTAAAGATAAAGAGGACAAAACCTTCAAGGCCTAGAAATCAGTGAGAGGAAAAGTAAAGGTTTTGTGTTATTTCAATCTGCATATTTTATTAAAAAGGATTAGTTGCATTAAATTGTGGGTTCAGGCATCCCGCGTATGATGACTTTTTTAGTGTACTGATTACTCCCAGTCCCATCACATTACATCAGTATGGGCATGGATGGTGGGCTGATTCGGTGGTGCAAAGGGCCACCAGGCCTTAGGCTGCCAGCCCTCCCCTGATGCTGATCATTGCTGAAGAGCAGATAAGGCTTCTGATGTCTGGTCAGAAGGAAGCCAATGATAAGCTGCTTGACAGACAAAAGTCAAAGTGTGAGCACTATAAATTGTGTAATGGATCACCAAAGCAGGAACAGACTCTCCTTGAAAACACCTTAACCTGAGCAGTCTAGAATTTGGCAAGCAGCAGCTGAAACACAAAGACCAGGCACCAAAACACAGCACAAAGTGGAAAAGCCATAAGAATGGTCAGACGGTCCAGAGGTCAAGGGCAGGTGGCGGCAATCTTGTAAATGATATGAAGAGCACAGGTCAGGACTGGTGGCACATCCTGCTGGTGGAAATACACCAGAAGTTCAAAGTTCAACGTTGAGAAAAGAGGGTTTTTAGAGCCAAACTGCTCCTTTAAAGATTGAGTGTGGCCACAATTATTATCTGCCAACTCCCTCTCTCCATGACTCTCCAGGACTGGCAGTAATGGGCTTGTTATCTCCTGTAGTCTAGTGAAGCAAGAATGAAATCCGTCCTTCTTCTACAGATCTCTTTTCATCATTTTCGTTGCATAAGTCTCATCTCACCATAAGCCCCCCTTAGTATACCACAGCATGAAAGATTGGAAATTGGACCAGTGCCATGCTATGGATTGTGCTTTGCGAAGCATTTCTGCAGGGACAGTGTCAGTTCAATGCACAATATTTGCACTTGCTATTTTTATCTAAAACAAAGTGTGTTAGAATTTTGTCCTTTTCCCTATTTTTCTGGCACAAAAATCCTTTACCTCAGTGTCTGTGCAAACTGAACTAAAATCATATAAGCAGGGAGCTCTGGAAGCATTTGTGGCCCTAAACGGTGCTGAACATGCAAATGACGTATCGTGAAATCCATAACATATACATAACATATCCTGGAGGAGCAGGCTCGGTTGGGGAGATCAAGGATCTCCCTTTAACCGGCTTAAAATCACTCAAGGGAGCCGGAGGTCTGTTAAAGACCTCCGATACCGCTCCCTTGCGACGTGTGCGGCATCTGCTGCTGTGCGCCGGGGTTTGTTGTCAGATCCCGGCGCACAACACTGAAGCCGCGCCCACCGCCGTCCGTGCCCTCTGAACCGGAAGAAGACAGAAGAAAACAGAAGAACAAGAAGAAGAGCGAAGAAGAGGAAAAGGAGCTGACTGCTGAAAGGAGAAAAGAAGGGTAGGAAAGCATTCAGTTAAAGTGAGAAGGGAGGGGGGAAGATAGTGAGACGGGGGGGTAGAAAGTATATTGGAATAAATAAACAGTGAGAATGAGTGAGAGAATAAATGAATGTGTGAATGCATTGTGAGAATGAGTGAGAGAATGGATGAATTGTCTGAATGAGGGATATAATTAATGAGTTTGTGAGAATGCATTAATGTTAGCAATCATACTCCTATCAACATGAAGAAAGAGCGAAAACCCAGAAGTCCTCAATTGAGTAATCCAATTTTAAATACTTTAACGTATATAATGGAATATGAAATATTTAAGAATTTAAAAGATGATCTGCTGAATATAATATTTAGCAAAGAAAAACTTGGCAATGGTGAGCATATTAAGATGTTTTGTCATGCAAACATTGCAGTAGTAAGTAGAACATTTTGAAATTGTTATCCCTTCATAATTCACATAAAATAAGCATTTCATTTTCTATGTCTATCAGGATTTCTAAATTTAGCTTTTGAATGAATATTTTCAAACCAGCCAGATATTTTTCTGCAAGGGTTTTTTTATAATGTAATGTTTCTTTGTAGTAATTATTTCAGTGAATATGTAGCATTTGCTCAATTATAAGATAACCCTTATTATAAGACGACCCCCCCAAAAAAGCCTGAATATAAGACTACGCTATAAGAAAATGCCACTCTGCCTCACTGATATGCCACTTTGCCCCCCATATGCCACTCTGTTCCCCTCATATGCTTTATACCCCCCATTTACCTCTCTGCCCCCCTGATATGCTTTATCCCCCGACTTACCGATGCATCCCTTGACTTGTGCCCCGCGCTCCAGACTCCCTGATGTCAAGCAGGGGCATCTGGCAGACATCTGAGTGATGCATGCAGACAACCTCCGCTGCTACCCGGGACATCCGCTGGGGCTTCTAAGACTGAGAACCAGAAGGTCACGTCACGCCGGTGCTCCATGTCGGGTAGCAGCGGAGGTTGTCTGCACACATACGCTTACCGGCTACCAGAAAGGAGGATCCAGGTCTCCTGCAGCGCTGCGGGGGATCCTCCCCTCTGGCATTTGCTCTGAAAAAAATCTGTCTTATAATCGAGCAAATACGGTATGTTCTCAAAAGTTTTACATTCCCTAAGAGAATACATTATAATAAAATTGCATATTAGTATGTTATTATACACACAGAGGTTCTAATTGTTGTATAATTTAAATAAAATATTTAAAAAAATGTAGTTGTCATAGTCTTTTGGACAACTATGTTTGCCACTAGGGAAATAAGAGAATCACTATACTGTATCGTCTGTATTTATTCCTGTATGTTAGTATGCTTTAGATAAGCCTCAAATATAAAACCAACATCAAAAGAAACCATCTGGACTTAAGGAGTTTCCACATGCCTGCTTATTGATGAAACTTGTGAGTGAGGGTCCTGTGTTTAAGTCCCATTGTTTTTAAGAACTGTTTGTCCATTTTGTGTAAAGCCAGTTTGTCAGGTGCAATGGGGTGTGATGACACAACTATGCCCATCAGTAGCACATTCTGTCCTAAGCGCAAGGACAGAATGGTGGGACCTGTACAATGAGTGTTGTTGAAATTGGCAGGTACTTGTAGCAGTTTATTTGCCATAAGTACCGTATTTGCTCGATTATAAGACGACCCCCCAAAATCAAAATATTAATTTAGGAAAAAAACAAAAAGCCTGAATATAAGACTACCCTATAGGAAAAAAGTTTTACTAGTAAATATTCATTCATGTAAACTAATTTTCATATTTAATAAAAGCTATGATTGAGAAAAATATATTTTTTATTTCGTTTTATTTGCCAACCTGCCCCCCAGTTATGCACATCTGCCCCCAGGCTTGCCACTCTGCCCCCAGAAATGCCTTATACCCCCCTATTTGCCACTCTGCCCCATGATGTGCCTTTTAACCCTCTATATGCCACTCTGCCTCCAGAAATGTCTTATACCCTCCTATATGCCACTGTGCCCCATGATATGCCTTTTAACCTTTAAATGCATTTCTGGATATATATATATATATATATATATATATACTGCTAACAGCAATCACACTCCTATCAAGCCAAGGCAGCCAGTACATGCTGGAACCTGGGGATGTTAGAAGTGTGATTACAACCTCCCTATGCCATGCTACCACCCCCCTTACACATCCATACTAACACACACACACTCATTCACAAACATTTAAATACTCATTCATTCCATTAATCACACATACACACACACGCTCAAACCCCCCACCCCCTTACCTGAACTGCAGATCTCCCACTCACAGACTTCTGCAGGGGCCCGGCTGTGCGAGCAACTTCTCTGGCCCCGCCCCCAGAGGAAGGAGGGGGGAGGTAGAGTTATGTGAGGACTGGGCTAGCTTCCTGTTCCCTGCTGCTAATAGCAGAGACGCTGCTCGCGATCAAAGCCCGGTAAGCAGCACGGCCGAAGTAGAATGAGGTCTGATTAGAAGACGACCTCGATTATAAGACGAGGGGTATTTTTCAGAGCATTTGCTCTGGAAAAAACCTCGTCTTATAATTGAGCAAATACGGTAACTACAAAGTTAAGATATGGTATATTTATCAGCCCCCAGCAAAATAAAACATTTTTGTTGTTAATTATTATTTTTATTTTATTTTTGGGGAAATAACATTATACACTAATCCTACTGTTTTGAATACCAATGTATTTGTAAAATAATTTTCAGCTCTAATGAAATAAACATCTTTATTATTTATTCATAATTCATGCATACTAAAGTAATTTAATTACACTGTTCCGTGGTATAAAAAGGGAATGTACTTTGGAAGACATGAGATGTGCTTTGCATAGCAGAATTAAAAAATTAGGTATAAAGTAGTGGGGGCTGGGTTAATAATGTTTTAGGTTGTACGTAAAGCGTTAATGCTACAGACATTTCGCGACAGATCATGTTTAAAACCACAATGCGTGGACAAATCTTTGAACCATTTGTCCCATGGGCCCTATTTTGAAAAGATTTGAAAACTTTGTTTTTTCACTTGTTGTAAGGCTAGTGATTGCTTGTTTTAAGCATATATGCTCATATTGCTGATTCCGTCAAAGTAGATAATCAAGTCATTGATTATTGTATAAATATGTGTGCTTTCTGTTTCTATGAAGCTTAACAGCCTCTCTACTAATCTCCCTGTAATAACCTGCATCAATGAATTCCTTTATATTCCAAACAACTCTCTTGTCCATTGTACAGGTCAGAAAAATAATTTACAAACTTTACTGTGCTATCTAATGCCACTTGGGGAGGGAATATGGTTTCATTGCTATTAATGTATATGTATATATAGTTTTTTTTATATTGAACAGTCATAGTTGTCATCTATGTATTATTATAAATCATGCCAATAAAACTTGCACATATGCACAGCACAAAATAGGGGAGGACAAACCCTAAAATGCATACACATTCAGCTTCCCAGGTTGCAGCTAGAATAATACTGAGAACAAGGAACAAGAAGTCCTGAAAGTGATGGCATGCCCCCTACAGAATCATAGCTCTTTGGGACCTCGGCAGCATTGTAGCATACAGAAGTACAGCAATATGGTGCTTTACTGCCCGAGACTTACCCCAATAACAACACAAGCCACGCATTGAGGTAAAACAGGAACTAACAAAAGCCTCCAAAAGCTTTTCAATAAGGTGGTGGTGAGCTACAACCAGCATGCATCACACCGTATGTAAAACAATACGCAGATCATATGCAAATTAGCTATAACAGCACTGAAAAAGCACATGAACAAAATCCTGCCATCAGAACCAATAATACTGGTCAGACAGGCAGGAGGAAGGGTGAAACTGGGATCTAGAGAGCTCCGGCTCTCTCATCGTTGCCACAGTGTACCCCTAATCAGATACAGGGTGACTTTAACATAAATCCAAGCAAAGGAAGCAGATATTGCACTGTAATTAGTGTACACTGTCACCTGCTGGAATTATGTAATGCAATCCAGGGGTCCACCGTCTATCATGGGCAATACAGCCCCCAGCCGCCGCCCAAGTCCCAAGTCATCGAGGCTTCCGTGACAGTTACATAAAGACAATGAAGCAACTGAGGCTGCCTAAATCCACAGAAGAACTGTAGTTATTTCTCCAAGACATTTCATACAACCTGCCTGCCAAGTTCCTGTACACAAGTCTACCTAGAAGAATTTCAGATGTTGTAAAGGAAAAGAGTGGCCACACCAAACATTAATTTGATTTAGATTTTACTTCTGTTCAAGTTAAGCATTCTTGCACCATTTTTTTTTACAAAACCTTTGCACAGCACTGTACACAACTTCTCTTATTGCAAAAATTGGCAATTTTTCATTCATTGTGTTCATTCCCTTCAAAAATTAGTTTGCAGTTTTTGCCCTTTGTTTAGGAATGCCCTGTTTAAATACTGTATGCATCAGCAGCCATATTTTTAACTTGAAAATAGACATATAATATTAGCATCAATCTGTATCCATTTTCTTTTGCCAACCTCATCATTTCTTTGTTCCAAGCCTAAGGCTTAGCAGTTGGTGTTCAAAAACAGACAGCTTTAATGTCATTGACTGACATACAATTTATTTGCCTAGCGTATTCATATTTCTGCAAGCTCTGCCATTTCTTATGCATTTTTCAATACCCATAATTAAAAACAACACAACCTCTCACGTTGTTTAATAAATTATTCTCATTTTAGAAATAGCTTTAATTTTCTTAAAGCATTGTGACATTTTTTTTCTTTGCTTCAGAGCATCAAACCTTGGATTAATAGACCGGAAAAGCTGCCAAGGTTTGAGACAAAATAAATGACTAACTACTTTATCAAAGATGGGAATGAATTTAAACCTCAATGTCGATTCATGCTACTGTATAGTGGTTTTATACTGTCATTTCAATAAACTATGATAGTTCATTCAAGCTTTACTATTGGTTTCAGTTTAAGTTAAGAGAGAGAGATACCCTTTTCGCCTTATATTTATATTCTAGAACAAAAGAATTGTGGATTGATGTGTATTATACATTGGTAGAAACAGTCAATAACCAGTTGCCCATTGGCTCTTCGATATACCCATTACCCTATAAATCGCCTAGAACTGAGCAACTGATTTTGAAAAAGCCCCAAATGTCAGATCAGGTGAAAGAAGGCCATGGCAGACACCAGATCCCCCGTCTTCTTTTCTTCAAGGGCCACACTCCCTAAAAGGCAATATCTTATTGGCCCTTCCCTGCAAAATATCATTAGAAGGAAGGGCCACCCATAAGGGCTACCTAACTCCTCCTTCACCGAAAAAAAAATTCCTTTTAGGGGACCCAGTCCCACCATGGGATTTTAGGAGATTAAAAAATTCTAAAAAATAATTGATACAGATTCTGTGCATTAATAAAATGTTTCAATACAAAAGAAATGCAAAAACAGTGCAACGTGAGAAAAACAATATAATAACTGCTCCGTATGAAGCCTCTAGACTGGTGTGATAAAAATTTTGTGCACCGGACACCAGCCCAAAAGGCTGGGGCTAGTGACACGTGGTGTTGGGGGCGCTTGACATTAAACCAATTTGTGCACTGCACTCATACTGATTATAAGCCCATAAGTATATTACTATAAGTATAAGTACTATACAACAGGTAAACAGAACATAAAAATGCTCTGTTCTATATAGACTATATCTACTCTATCTCTCTGTCTGACTGTCAGGAAACTAAATATATATACGGTTTCAAGTTATTTTGCACAAGTAATACAAGACTAAATGTCCTAAAATATAAAAAAAAATTAGCATGCATTACAGTATATAAAATAAGTTACATCATATACACGAATAACATGATGCAAACTGAGTGAATTATTTTTAAGCACAATAAATAAAAATTCCGTAACTTTATTGTACAACATAAATTATAAGTCTGAGTATATAAAATGATAAAAAAAGCCTGTTACAAAAAACTTGGAAGTCTTTCCATTGTGATAAAAGTTGATTCATCCTCTAGTAATTTTCTCTATGAGTCAGTTGCAAGCCACTTAAAGAAGTGGCTAACCCCCTGCTGCATCATTACACAACTTGACTTTGGTAGAAAAATTCAAGGTTGACATATTCCCAAGTGTTATATGTCTTTGTATCCAGCTTATTTCATGTCAGAAATAGCAGAATACCTTGATAATAAAAACAGATCATCAACAGGTATAGCACTGCCAAAATGCTTCTTCAAGTTAAACACATACAACTAGATAAAAATAGTCAAAGTAAAGAATCAGAAAAAAAAACACACTGTATATTATCTCATTATCTCATGCAATTAAAGCAGTGCGAGGTTCCAAGTTACCATGCCAAAAATTTTATTTCAGCCCGCCCCCAATTTTGTATTAATACTTTTTTCCTTATCCAACAAGAACACTCATAGTAACATAGTTCATAAGGTTGAAAAAAGACCAAAGTCCATCAAGTTCAACCTATATACATATTGTGTCCCTACCGTGTTGATCCAGAGGAAGGCAAAAAACCCTTATGAAGCAGATGCCAATTGCCCCATACCAGGGGGAAAATTCCTTCCCGACTCCAAATATGGCAATCAGAATAAATCCCTGGATCAACGTTCTGTCCCTATTAATCTACTATCCATAACTTGTGATATTATTGCTTTCAAGAAACACGTCCAGGCTCCTTTTAAAAAGTCGTCCCCAGTGTTTTCCCATTTAATACATATTCCCAGCCTGGATTTTTCTTCCCCATGTGCATAACCTTACATTTATCCGTGTTGAACCTCATCTGCCACATCCCAGCCCAAGCCTCCAACCTATGCAGATCCATTTGTAATCGTGCACTGTCCTCTATTGTGTTAACCACGCTACAGAGCTTAGTATCGTCTGCAAAGATTGATACTTTACTATACAATCCCTCTACAAGGTCATTAATAAATATATTAAAAAGAATAGGACCCAAAACTGACCCCTGTGGTACCCCACTAGTAACAGTCACCCACTCAGAGTATGTACCATTAATAACCACCCTCTGTTTCCTATCACTGAGCCAGTTACTTACCCACATACACACATTCTCCCCCAGCCCAAGCATTCTCATTTTATGTACCAGCCTTTTATGTGGCACCGTATCAAATGCTTTGGAAAAATCAAGATATACGACATCCAGCGATTCTCCCCGATCCAGTCTTGAGCTCACCTCCTCATAAAAGCTGATCAGGTTAGTTTGACAGGACCGATCCCTTGTAAACCCATGCTGATATGGAGTCATACATTTATTTTCATTGAGATACTCCAAAATGGCATCTCTTAGGAAACCCTCAAACAGTTTACATACAACAGAAGTTAAACTAACAGGCCTATAATTCCCCGGGTCACTTTTTGTCCCCTTTTTGAATATTGGCACAACATTTGCAATGCGCCAGTCCTGGGGAACAGACCCGGTCACTATAGAGTCCTTGAATATTAGAAATAGGGGTCTGTCTATTACATTACTTAACTCCCTTAGAACGCGGGGGTGAATGCCATCTGGACCTGGTGATTTGTCTATTTTGATTTTTTTTAGGCGGCACTGCACTTCTTCCTGGGTTAGACAGGCGACATGTACTGGGGCATTTATCTCATCCTGCTGTATATTACCTGGCATTTCAGGGAAATATATGTAATATTTTGCATGGGTGTTCCTTACTCCCTGTTTAGGAAATCTAGGAATACATTATGCATACAGACTTTTGTGCAACAAATACAATAGCTAAAGTATATAAAAGTATGGTGAGAGTCTCCCCTTAAATACAGAAATGGACAAACTGAGTGTCTTTTATTGGTAATTAGAACAAAATATGTATGTTTTTTCATTGTATAAAGGCACTCTGAGCAGACGATCATAGAATTTGTGTTTAGGTTTGTTAAGCTGTGACATTCCCACTAACTTTTAATATTTTTTGTAACACAAGTAATTTTAATTAAAAATTTATTTTTTATGTATATAATTTAATGATATACAATATATAATGTAATATAATAATGGATTTGAAAGGCCTTATTAATATCATTAGTATTCACTGTTCTCTATGAAATTAAAAATAGGCTACATATTATAGGCACAATATATAAAAAAGTTTTCAATACATTTCATTACCCTTGACAATGTCTAGTTTAATTTAAAATATTGTATATTTCAATATATTTAGCCATATTTAGCCATTTCGCATTTTGCATAATAGTTGTTATGGTTACATTACCACTTCCTTCCTCTTGTTAGTTTATGAAAGTATCCCAGATAATACCTACACATTTATAGAAGTGAAAAATAAAAGTAATTAATTATCCACGTTAACAAGTTTCTTGTGTGAAAATAGTTTCGACCATAATATTTGATCTTTGAAACTCAGCAGTAATTTCTTAAGAAGAAAATGTTTCCCTACTTATACCAGAAAACAAGATGCAATCGTGTGCCTACAGTTATTTTCCTCAAAATAATTCTCTTGTGATTAATGCTTTTGTAGCAGCTGGATTCAAAATTGAATGTAAAATGCTGGCCTTGCAGTTTTCTAACCCAGTTTATTGCTTTTAGATCTCTAGGTCTTTAATGTGCATGAAGGATAATTTACCAAAAGTCATGTTGTAATCTTAATAGTGATATTTTGCTTGCAAGGATATATTTTTTCCTCATATGCAGTGTTTAAGGAGCTAAGCAATATCACATTTAGTATTGTTTATTTATCGATTTATGTAGCACCATCATGTTTTTTCAGTGGAATGGGTAAACAGGACATAACAAGTAGTACAATATAGAACAATTTAGACTTAAAGAAAAAAAAATGATGTCCTCAAACATGCTTACAATCTTACTCCACTGATGTTGCATGTCCTCACATGTTAACACTTGCAAAGCAGCTTGCAAAAGTAAGTGCATTGGCAATGTGCATGTAGGAAACTTGCAACATTTAATACAAAGGTCAATCTGTTACACCTACCTCATCCGTCGCAGTCCCGCGCCGGTCCGCCGCTGGTGCCGCACGCATGCCTCCTTTGCGTGATGACGTGCACTGGCGTTTCTTGTCCGCGGCGGTGGCACGAACCCGTGCAGCCGGCCGTGGCACGCTAGCGGTGCTCGTATCCGCCTGTGTGTGTCAGTGTAGTACACCCGCGATGCCCGCATGTGTAGCCCATGCTGACACTGTATATACATATATATGTCATAGACGCTCATAGCCTTATCCCCCCCAGTTATATTTAAACATTTGCATGTCCCATTATGTATTGCCCGTTCAAAGAGTCACGTTGCCTTTGTGCTCTGGGTTCCTGTTTGTTTATACGTACTTGATTTCTGACTTCTGTGTACCGACCTCTGGCTTCTGTTTTACGACTTGGATCACGTTCTGCCTGCCCCGACCTCGGCTTATCCTGACTTCGATTTCCTGCCTCTGGCCCTGAACTGTTTTGTTTGCTTTGGATTGATCTACCTGCACCTACTACCTTGTGTGTCCGTTACCGTCTCTGCATCGTGGGTTCATCCACTGGTGCTATCCTGGGCTTTGCATAACACAAAGGGAAAATAATTAAGTAAAAATGTAAATAAATAAACAGGCATCTCCAGGACCTCCCTATTAACCAAGGGGAGGAGATGATGCCTTCCTTCTTCAACCTTTCCAAAAATGGGGGAAGTGATTCATGATAGAAGAAAAGGCACAGGATCCGAACTGAGTGTTTAGTTCATTGGTCAATGCAACTCCAATAGATTTTTAAGACTTTTTAAACGCCCCACCCCATTGGACAGGAGATGCTAGATAGGAGACAAGAATGTCCCCAAAGAGCATTTAGTCAATGTTAACCCCTTATCCTACCAAGAATGTAATAAAGGTGTTCTGAGAGGCATGGCTTGGTGTCTATGTCTCTCGTAGGGTAATTTTATGCATTTTAGGTATGCAGCTGCCTAGGCATTCTCTCTCTTCTAGACCAACTTTCCTAGACACAGCCAGAATATGCAACTACTAAAATGATATTATGATAAACATAAAATAGCCTAATGTAAAACATAAACACAAAATAGCGAGTAGTAAATTTCCATAATTAAATGATTACATTAAGTCGACATTCAGGTGACATTCATGTGTTCTGTAAACATGGGTATTTATGAAAACCAATGTATGGAATCTATTAAGGATTATTTAATTTCAGGCAGGTGTGAATTTTCCAAATGCATGTTCTCCACATATCAACGTGAAAAGAAAACAATGAATTAATTTCAATCACTATATTTTGTGAAGTAATATGGAATCATAAACCTGTTTTATCCACATATAGGTTACGTTACAATACCCTCTGATAAGTCCGTTGGGCTTTATAAAGCATACTGGTTAGTAAACTTAGTTTGACTTGCAGTATCTATCCATAATATCACTGTTCTCTGCAGCAGACTGCAGTTTCTAAAATACAGAGGAGGAAGAGAGCCTGTGAGATAACATACATTCATTTTATGAATTCCAACTTCAATTGATTGCACCCGTGTATTCCATTTCTGACCTACTTGTGTGATACGCATCTTGTTTCTAATCCTAATCATACAATTGTTAAACAGTCTTCTTGAAAACCCAAACATTTTTTTCAGGTGTTCAGCCTACAAAGATCATTTCATTTTTCATGCCTATATTGATTCTCACGTTTGCTTTTATTATTTTGAGAACCCGATTTCACAGTTTTTTATCACAGTAAAACTATAGGATTTTTAGGCGCAGTTATAATCATGCATGTTACCGTCACCAATAACAGATGACAGTTTTTTAATATATGTTGGTAACATTGATTCAAAGCACCACATAGGCCATTTGAAATGATTGTTGAAAAAAAGTAGTAAAGATGGGAAAATGTGTGGTATGTTTATCAGACATGCATGTTACTGCATTTACTGTAAGTTGTATTAACTTTTGTAGAATTCAAGGTGTGTGTGCACAAGTGTTAAACCTATTGTAAAGCACGTACCGTCCAGCGTACGGTACGCGCCATCCGAGGTCCGGGACGTACCTGCCGGGGCATCTGCTTGCGGCAGGCTCCTGGTCCCGGTCACCAGCGCGGGCAGCGTGTTCTTCACCTTCACAGCCGGGGAACACGTCGGCGACGCGGTCCGGGTCCCCATGAAGGGGGGCGGCACTTCAGCACGCCGCCCTAAGTTCTCCTCCTCCTGCTAACTGTATGCAGAAGGGAGGGGGAGGAGTGGGGACAGAGGTTTCCCCTGGAGGGGCGGCACCCCCAAGCTCCCTTATATCGGCGCTCAGATATTCTGAGACGCTCTGTACCCTACACAGCGTCCCCAGTTCTGTGCTCCTTAACCTGTTCTCATCCTGTTTGGCCCTATCTGTTACCTGACCATTGCCTGTGACCCTGTAAAAGATTCTAATACATTTTCTAACCTCAATTAAGAAATGGACCATATATAATTATTGGTATAGGCAATAGTCAAAGATATGTAATCATTGTTCATAAATAAATGATTATTAAGATATATTAATAGGTTTCAATAATAAGCTTCAAGGTTTCCTTGACCTTAAATATAGAATGAAGGATTTGCTGAACATTCTATAGATAGGATAGTAGCTTGCTAATGCATGGTATAGTTGTAACTCTAAAAAGGCATTACAATATACGTACACCGACCACCTAAAATAGGGTTTCGACGTGTAAAGATCTTAGTGAGCATGTTTACCCAATTTGGTGAAGACCAATAGGCTGACATCATTATTCAAACCGTGTATATAAGTTAAGCCTTAGAGAAGCATGGAGGAGAGGTAGAGGGGAGATGTACTTGCCATCCACGGACTCTTCACGTCCCAACACTCCCTCCCTCCATCCTCAGGAATGCATAGGACAGATGTCATCAACTAAATTCCTCTCGAAGGTTTTGTAAGACTTTTGTTGTATTATTTTTCTTATCTTCTTTTTATATTCTTCTTCTATTTTTGTTCGTATTAAATGTTTTACCTTTGTTTGCATCTAAGTGACTCTGCCTATTTTTGACGCACATACATTTATATGTGATCCAATTATTTGAAGTTT
This sequence comes from Spea bombifrons, assembly GCF_027358695.1. Taxonomy (NCBI): domain Eukaryota; kingdom Metazoa; phylum Chordata; class Amphibia; order Anura; family Pelobatidae; genus Spea; species Spea bombifrons. Next base: position 18,464,058 of record NC_071087.1, on the reverse strand, counting down.
GTATCGGCCATATATATTTTATTACAGACCCGACTACGCTATATTTGATTGCTGCCTGAACCTGATCTCTGCCTGTGACCTGACTATGCTATTGTTTGCTGCCTGAACCTGATCCCTGCCTGTGACCTGACTACGCTATTGTTTGCTGCCTGAACCTGATCCCTGCCTGTGACCTGACTACGTTACTTGTGTGCTGCCTCTACCTGATTTAATTTGATCGTGCCCTATCTCCACTACTCTGGACTGTTTCACTTACCTCCGGTAGTCCTGCATTCAAGGCTCCTTCTACCCTGCTAATACAGACACCAGCAAGTGTCTGACACCTGTAGAACACTTACCAAGAAATCAAGACTGGTTGACATTGTATTTTATAATAGAATCACAGACCATAGAGTATTGTAGTTGTACAGATGTATACTAACCACACCGGCAAGTATAATTCTATACATTTGCTAATACAATACATACTTGCTCACAAACACATATATACCCTCATTCTAATGTACATGCAGTCATACATGCATACTCTGTTTCCTCAACTGTAGCTTTCTCCCCGTCTGCGAGCAACCTCGTGTTTAACCAGGGGTCACATAACCTCGCGTTAAGTGACCCCACGTACCTTCCTGCCTCCCTGGTCTGGTCCAAAATTGTTCACAAAGGGCTGATCAGACAATTCTGGACTAGCCCATGGGCAGCCCATCACCAGACATTCAATGACGTCAATGAATACGTCCAAATACAGGAGTCTGTGCTAGGAGGGACGCAGCCACTCTTTCACAAGATAACCTGCTTAGAGCAACGTAGGAAAGACCTTCTTATCTCCTAAACCAGCCCTTGCCACTGCAGCTATTAAGGGGTACTGATAACAGAAGGGGTGCCTTAAAAAATAACAAAGAAAATATTTCAGTGGTTTCACAACATTGTATTTATTTAAAGTATTGTAATCATTTTTTTAAGAAATACATTTTTAAATGTCACATAAAAATAGCATATTTTTGCTCAACTGGCGATTTAAAATCTGGAATCGTGTGCATTATGTGATTACAAAGTAACTTTTAAATCCATCAAATTAATTAATGTGCTTTTTTTTTTACATGTATTGCTACTTTTAACTGATAAAACCTCAATCCGCTTATGAGTTTGTGATCAGCAGTTTTGGAATGGTGAATGGCACTGCTACAGCTGGCTGGGATTGACTTTATCTCTACTATAAATTCCCTTCTTTGCTGTGAATACGTGATCAGGTGAATTGCTGCACTGTTAAATTGCAACATAGGAGAAGTGCTTGGTGCTTGAAGATTTGGAAGTTTAACGATGTAGTAGAACATATTAATGCTGATACTGAAATTCACCAAAAGGATATTTATCTTCAGCAATTTATTTCTCAGAAAAAAATATATAAAACAGCTTATATAAACTACATTTCTAACTATGTTTCTATGTAATTGTGATGATAAAAATAATAAAGAAAAACGAAATGTATTTTACCCCAGTTTTGGAAAACTCAGTATTTTTAGATCTCAGGTTTAAACTGTAAACACAGGACATATCAGTATCAGCATTTTAATGTAAAATCTTGAGCATAACAGGCATACATGGGAACTCTCAGGTTTGGACCCTGAGTCTCAGGGTTTTTGCCCTAATCTCAGGTTCTCAGGGTAAAGGGCAGATTATCAGGGTCACACAGTCTGGAACTGACTTCTTCCTATTTTAAACTGCTGAGATCCTATATAAGACTCCTAATTGATGCTTTTGCTATCAGTACATTATAGTTGGTATCCCTGCTTATATTCAAGAGCTCAATTAAGTGTATTCTTAAACAAACACATTCATTGAGTCACTATGTAGAATTGGGGAGCTATTAAAGGGTTAATACTTCAAGTGTCTCAGGGTCAGCTCATTTAGAAATTCCCGAGGTATGGTAATAAGTGACTATTTTAATTAACAGACCAAAACTTTTAGAGAAAATGATAGTAGGTTTGAACTTGTTCAATATACACTTTACCACTGACCTAGAGCAGTTGGCATGGAGGTGGGATAATTGCTTCTGAGCTGCGTTTATAGATTTTGGGCTACCACCTGCAGCCTTTTACTTGTTATTTCACATATAGCCCCCATGACATTTATGTTTTAGGCAGCATTTACATTGATCACTGGATCCTTTATGTACTTCTTTTATTGTTTTTACTTTGAAATCCCTTTCTGTAAATGCATTTTGGAAAGGACATTTTGTTATTTTCAAGGGTTTATAGTATATAATTGAAATGTACTTAATTTTTTTTACAACATTCACCATTTTTTAAGGTAATTTTTCAGGGTATAATTCATGATAATGTTTTCCTTAAGAATAACTTCATGTCAGATACTCACAGTGTTTGATTAACAGAATATATAATTGTTACATTGTCTGGATTCTCATTAAAGGACACCCTGGACAGTTAGGGAAAGGGGGATATGGCTGTTTGCCTGGGTTTCCGGGGACAGTCCCCGGATTGAGGACACTGTCCCAGGAAAAAATATTTCTCTGTACATGTCCCCGGATACAGGGCTGGATTAACATTTATTTCTGCAGGGGCCCTACTGCTTACATTTGCATTGCTTGCATACACTGTGCGAGCTACATCTCTTGTACCGCCCAAGGGAAGCAGGAACCCAGCAGAGTCCGTTCCTTGTTCCCCTGAGGGGTATGATAGAAGTTGCTCACACACAGAGGGAAGCAGCAGCCCCTGCAAAAGTCTGCGAGTGGCACCAAGAGATCTGCAGTTCGAGTAAAGGGGCGGGGGAGTATCTGTGAATGAGGGAATTAATGAGTATCTGTGAGTGAGGAAATGAATGTCTATCTGTGAATGAGTATCTGTAAATGGGTATATGAATAAGTGAATTAATGTTTGTGAGTTAGTAAGTGAATAAATATATGTGTGATAGCATGGATGTGTAAGTGGGGGGGCATGGCACAGGGAGGCTGTTTGAGGCTAGGATGCCACAGGGAGGCTGTTTGGAGGCAAAGACAGCAAGTCCTGTGCATCCAATCTGGGTCCCAGGGCTGACATGATACTAAGGGGGGGTATGCAAGGGTCTAGGGGCGTTAATTCACAAGGGGGTGCTGGCTGGGGGCATCGCATAAATCAATACTAAAGAGGGGGCTGGGTGGTTGGATAAATATTCAATGTGGGCCTAGCTTGGGGCAATACACAAGAGTGTGGGGGCATAAGGGTTATTCCAGGACAGAAATAACTTTTACATATTGCTAACCAGCCCAGATAAAATACTGCCCTGCAGTATGGGGGATGTATAGACTAATGGAAGGGAACCAGTTAGTCAGATATACATCCCCCATACTTCAGGGCAGCATTTTATCTGTGCTGGTGGCATCAATACATAAGGGGGCAACTGGGGCCATTGCATAAAGTGCTGGCTAGGGGCGATATACAAGGGGGCAAAAACACAAAATGACAAGGCAGTGTTTATTATAATTTATTGTTGTAGCTGTGGATGTCAGTGTGGCAAAGCATGTGTTTGTGTTTGTGTGTCAGGGTGGCAGAGCCTGTGGTGGTGTGTGTGTTTGGGTGGCGGTGTGGCAGAACATGTCCTGTTTGTGTGTCTGGGTGTCAGTGTGTCAGAGCCTGTCCTGATGTGTGTGTTTGGTTATCGGTGTAGCAGAGGCTGTCCTGGTGTGTGTGTTTGGGTGTCGGTGTGGCAGACCCTGTCCTGGTGTGTGTGTTTGGGTGTCGGTGTGGCAGAGCCTGTCCTGGTGTGTGTGTGTTTGGGTGTCGGTGTGGCAGAGCCTGTCCTGTAGTATGTGTGGTTATCTGTTTCCTGGCACTTTACTTAGTCTAGGAATAAATAGAACTATTTCATTTTTTCTTATCCAAAGATAAAACGCTCTCCTGAATTTGTAGTTACTTCAGAGGACAAAACATTCTAGGCTGAGAAATCAGTGAGAGGAAACTCATTGTGTTATTTACTCTTTTTCAATCTGCATATTGTATTAAAAATGATTAGTGGCACTAAATTGTGGCTTCAGGCATCCCATGGATGATGACTTTTTTAGTGTACTGATGTACTTCCAATTCCATCACATAAGATTCTATCCTATAGTATCTGCGATATTAGCACTGATTTCATCTTTATCGAGTACACATGGATGCTGAGGATTTAAGATTCTCTCTATTTTATTTATTTCCATAAAAAGGCCCACCAAAATCCAAAAGGCCATGGTGCTCTTAATCCAGCCCTGCCCAAAAGAACAAAATGCGAGAAATAACATATATATCATACAGTCACTTCATAAACACATACCAAATATACTACATATATAGTTTGAAGAAAACATGTTTATAAAATAGTTTTTTACCATTTGCCATTTTTAAAAAAATGCGAAATTCATTTTAAAAATCTGGTCATGTAAGTTTAAAGGATACCAGCAGTTTAGTGATTGGTGCTTGCAACATTGTTTCAGGTTTTTCATGGTTCATAAAGGGGGTGTGGGTAAGGTTTTCTCCCTGGATCCTCTCTCGAAAGGTTGCTCTTCTAGCGGTTCTAGTTCTTCATAAAATATATTTTATGATTTCATTAATTAATTGAATTGTTTGAATTTAGTCATATTATAGCAGAAGCTAGCCAGTTAGAGTCTCTTCTTACAATGCCTTCCTGTTGGATTGGGTGATCTCCTTTCAGCTAGAGAGAGGAGGGCCGGGAGATTGCAGCATCCGTCTTGTTTAAGCCCCAGTCCCATGCAATCATGCCATATACATAGGATTCATTTCATTCTTGTTTACGAACATGAAAGCAATAGCAATGTGAATAATTCTATCTAACACATTAAACCACGGAGTGGTTCCTGCTATACTGACACATGGAAGTACAACAAATAGAAATGTGTTATTTGCGTGTATCTGGTTTCTGGTAATCTACAGTAAAAACATAATGTCTTTAAATTTGGTATTCCATCAGAACAGTATATAAATTCTAAAACATGCAGTTCTTATGACTCCCCTAATCTTAACGATTAGGTCTGCAAGCATTCGTTTGTATTGAATGCAGGTGTGCTCTTAATTTCGACATGTACTTTTTGTCTTATTGGGAGTGAACTATTTGCCTAGCATTCTTTATATGATGAGTTATACTGTAACTATTGTTTTTGGTACTCTTAACATGTCCACATGTTTACCTTTGGCTTTCTTTGCTCAAATCGTTTTTTTTCAGGCAGAAGAACCATGTTCGCCTATTGCTGCCTCCATGTGGTATACTAAGAGTGCTCATGTATGACATCATATCCTACTGCTCTCGCACATTTTGCACCACTGAGGACCATTACTGAGTGGCCTGTGCAGATCAGCGCAGACAAAAGTGACACTGATCACTGCAGTGGTTTTATGACTTGCCCTATAGTAGAGCAGAATTTTTGAGGAGACATTTGTTACCTAGATCCCAATGGCTTACACAGTCCTTCTTACGGGAGAAACTCATCATCATTGTCCTTTCATAATGCATTGTTTCACTAATCACTAATCACTGTAGTCATTATGGTTTAGTTACATGGAAAATACCACTTTTGAGTGAGCAAATCATAAAAAAAAATACCGTATATTGGAGTAGATGGGAAAAAACCCTATTTCTCTAACATAAATTGGGCTTATATAGCATCTTTCTATAGTTGGACACCTGTCAATGATCATATTGTGTCAGTTGCACTGCTAAAACAATAATTACATATTTTGAACATTTTTCAGGACACATTTTAAATCACAATCAGGAAAATGATTTATGTGGAACAATGATACAGAATCACACGTACACACAAAGGAATTTTTAAAAAATAAAATAAAATCCAGTCTGGTACTGTGAAAAGAATGATATTCAGAAACTGGTAAGGTATCTCAAATGTAATTACATTTTCTGTGTTCATGACAGACGATGTATGTCTGTAATGATAATATAAGCACTCCGTGGCTGAAAGAATGCAATTTATAGTTTGTAATTCAAGAAACAATTTCCCTAATACACGTCTCTAGTCACTTACTTTTGAGTATTGGTATTCTTTTATCTGCACTGTCAAAAAACTCTTCAGACATAAGTTGTACTTCAGTGGGTTCAGGGAGAATAAAAGTCATCATTATCCAGAAAATGTTATAAAGCTATTGGACAAACTAAAATGGCAGTGAAACTTAACATTTTACTTTGGAACTATTGTCTTTGGTTGGACACACTGTTGAATTCCATATCATTAATATTGTCATGATTATTTATATAGGATCATCATTTTCTACAGTGCTGTACAATGGGTAAACAGTACATACCAAGTACTCCATCGTAATTTGAATTTACAGACATATATATAGTATATATATAGTGTGTGTGTGTGTATATATATATATATATATATATATATATATATATAATATATACTGTATTTATATATATATATATATATATATATCGATCTAAATACAGTATACATCTATATTGTATAGACACAATTTAATTTGCTAAAAGCTGAATCAAGTACAGCTATTGTAATAGTAGTTTTAGTATGTACATGAAAACGCATTAGGTTTTACTGGATGTGAAAACCTAGATCTAGATTTAATTTACCCATTGTACAGCGCTACAGAATTTGATGGCACTATTTAAAACAATAAATAATAATAATTTGCCGAGAACTAAATCCAGTGAGGCCAACTTGATTGTAATTTTAGTAAAATACATCCCCTCATATTCCTGGGACAGATTCTTCCCTAATTCTACGTTGTACACTGTAGCATACAACATGTACAGAATTTTTTTTTTTTTTTTTAAAAAAGGAACAGATATCTACAGTTAAAACTTTTTTTATAGTGTTTGCATTAAAATGCCTTCCTACTAAATTCCAACCCCCTTTAGAGGAATCTGTTCCAGGTAGGGGAGGTAGGTGGAATAAAATAATTGATCTCAGCACTCAAACCTTTACTTTTAGACAAGAGATCCTCATAAAACTCACTCTAATGGAAAAAAAACTATTATCTAATACAAAAGGGTAAATAAGCGGCTTGAATGCCTCATATGTTTTTCAAAAAGCTGTGTTTAACATTGGCAAAAAGGGTGCAGCTGGTCTCTTCAACCATAATTTTCCAGAGGTGGAGTCTGTGCAGCTGCTGCCACAGACCTTTCACCTAAAGCTACCTTCATGCTTTACTTTAATTTTGTATTTCACACACTTCAGTTCATGGTTTAACCCTCTGTTTTGACTTTGTACATCCACAACACAACTGTGATCCACTTCTAAACCCCTTATTTCATACTTAATCTGTCTGTTTTTTGCTTCATACACTATATGACCAAATGTATGTGAATGTCTGGCCATCACACCTATATGACCCTGTTGGATATCCCATTCCAAAACCTTTGGCATTAATATGGAGTAACCAACGAAATTTAGATGGGGCGCAGGTACATATAAAGGGGAAAAAATAATAATACAATATAGTGTAGATGATTTGTTCAATGTGAAGCTTAAGTGATATAATGCACTCACAAATTAAAGAAGTGAATCCAACCCATCAATAGGACTGTAAATAATCTTTAGTGTTCTTCTTGAGAAAATCTAAAAAACAAACTTCAATGGTGCAGTATTCCAAAATCAAATATAGAAAAATGGAAAAAATGGACCATGCACTTGACACATCACTCATTATTTATTTATTAACGCACACACATTTATCCAGCCGTCCACTCACTACACATGCACTTGAGATAACGATAGACACACCACGGGTTAATTAATTTATTAGAGACACAGTTAAAATACCTTTATTTAAAAAATCCAAAATACAAAACATACACGTCACACAAAGGAATATAATACAACACACACATATGAGAATCACTTACGGAACAAATATATATATTCTTATTTAATACGAAGCAGAAACAATATATTGTTTTTGATTTAATTAAAATAATACACTTCTTCCGGTAAAAGATATTATTAGTCACATTATTTTCAGTCTTGATTTGCATATACTTCAATCGTACGGCATAATACATACATAATTAACATATAGGGCGGGCACGCTTGTTCTCTCTCCGTTCTCTCTTCGTTCTTTCTCCAGTTTGTCTTCTATTTCGGCCTTCGTTTCTTCCGTTATATCCTTTTAGTCCGCTTTTAATGTATTCATTATTTCTCCGAGACCGAGTCCACCCGCGACCTATAAATGGAGTTCAAAGATCTTCCCGGATACAGGCGAAAAGGTTTTTTGCTCTGTATAAACTTTATTAATGAACGAGAAGACAGACAAACGTGATGACAACATCGAAAAAAACGTGATGACATCAAAGGGGAAAGGTCAACAAACGGCGATATGCGGAAGTGGATATAAAGGAACAGATGAAGAAGACGAAAATACTTACGGACTGCTGATTTTATATTGAATTTTTATGGACATATGCTTCAATTGATTTTCCTGAAGAAGCCTACGGGTGAAACGCGTCGATTTTCAATTGGAGTTCGATATACCCCACATTTTGGTGGACTTTCTACGCCTATATATGCACCTGTAGTGCATATACAATTGTGAGTGCATTTTTTTCCATTTTTCTATATTTGATTTTGGAATACTGCACCATTGAAGTTTGTTTTTTAGATTTTCTCAAGAAGAACATTAAAGATTATTTACAGTCCTATTGATGGGTTGGATTCACTTCTTTAATTTGTGAGTGCATTATATCACTTAAGCTTCACATTGAACAAATCATCTACACTATATTGTATTATTATTTTTTCCCCTTTATATGTACCTGCGCGCCATCTAAATTTCGTTGGTTTCATATTTTAACACTTGGAGGAGAGTGTTGTTTGGGTGCTGCGGTCCAAATCAGGGAAGTATTACTTTTATTTTACTGTTCACTATAAGAGCACGTAATTTTGGTTTTATTGTTCACGGTGTTATTTATTTAATATGGAGTAAGCCTGCACTATAACAGTCTCCACTTTTCTGGGAATGTTTTTCTCAAGATTTTGGAGTATGTCTGTAGGAACTTGTCCCCTTTCAGCCAAATAGCATTTGTGAGGTCAGGCACTGATGTTGGACAAGAAGGCCTAGCTCCCAATCTACGTTCCAATTCATTCAAAGGTCAGGGCTCCGTTAGGCCACTAGATTTTATTCTATATTGTATTCAATAGTGAAAAAATATATTCATTATTCCTCACTAATAATAATATAAATAATAATAAAAAGTATTTAAATACAAAAAAGCTTAAAAGTATGTATAAATATACCCTAGATAAAATAAAATACATATTACAAAACTATAAATATAAACATTCAACAATGGGGATTATTATTAAACTTTTATTTGAATATAAATATAAAAATCTATAAATAGAAAATCAATAGAACTTTACAAAAAAAATTACCACCTCACAAAAAAAGATCAAACTCTGCATTCAAACCATTAGGATAAAAAGTAGTTAAATACAATATCCACTCTATTTTTTTTTACCTATTTTTTATTATTATTACCTCCTCTCCAATTTTTCTTAACTTTTTCTATTTATCGTGTTTTTCCAGAAAATGTTTTGAAAGTGAGTCTTGCATTTTTCCTTTTTTTTATATTTCTTATATGTTCTTCCATCCTTAGCTTACGTTTTCTTGTGGTTATTCCTAAATATTGTATCCCGCAAGGACATTTAAATAGGTAAACAACATTGGTAAAAGAGCATGTAATTAAATCTTATTGGATATATTTTTTATGGGTAATACAGGAAGAGAACTCTAATATGCTTTGTTTTGTCTTTGAAATTCTTATACCATAATCCTAGAGATGAAGGTAAAAAAATGTTTATTAGGTTTCTTTTTATAGGTATAACTTTTCAGTAGCTTGGATTTGATATTCGGAGCCACTCTGAATACTAATTTTGGTCTCTCTGAAAGCAGAGACCTGGGGGACCATATTTTCTAATGAAATAGTCCAATGTTTTTTTATTTTTTTCCGATTTTATAATTAAAGACTATTTTTTTATCTTTTGAGTCTGAGTTCTTGACTTTTTTCTATAGTTTCATCTAGATCCTAAATGTTACATCTTTTTTAAGTAATTCGGCCTGTTTGTCAAACACTTCTTTCTTCGCACAATTTCTTCTAAGACAAATATATTGGCTTTTTGGGATTTCTTTGATTGCAATATTTAGCACAGCAACAAGACACAGGGTAGTTATACTGCCTTACCATGAGCTTTTTCATGCAGAAATTTCAAAGCAGATAGGGGTTTCCAGATGTTCTGTCCAAGCTCTTTTGAAGAAGCACACAGCAAAGGATAATGTTGAGTACTGTAGATACAGTGATCAACCATTGAAACTTAGTGCGGCAGTTGAAAGGCACATCATGCTTACTTCCCTTTGGAATCGGAAGATGTCTCAGTAGTGTCATCAGCTCAGCATTGGCTTACCCTGGTGCGCCCATCTACTGTCTGGAGAAGTCATCAGAGGTGGTTTTAATGGAAGCCAAAATGCTATACCGCTGATGTGGAAACAAAGCCAATCAACTCAACTATTCACGAAAACACAGGAACTGAGGTGCAGAAAAAGTCGTGGAAGCAATGGAGTTTATCTGGGATTACACGAAGAAAGAGAAGCAATTGAGGCTGCCTAAATCCACAGAACTGTGGTTAATTCTCCAATATGTTTTGAACAAGCTACCTACCCAGTTCCTTAAAATACTGTTTCCAAGTGTACCTAGAAGAATTGATGTTATTTTAAGGGCAAGGGGTGATCGCACCAAGTATTGATTGATTTTAGATTTTTCTTCTGTTCGTTTACTTTAACTATTAACATGTCTATTTGTGAAAGCATTCTTACTTTACAGCATTTTAACACCTGCCTAAAACTTTTGCATAGAACATTTTTTCCTGTCTATGTAACCCCGTACTCATGTGAAAGCAGATGAAACATGAACAGGATGATTAATTCACTAGTCTTATACCACACTGTTGTGTAGTCTTTCGCTGTCCATTTCTCTTCCAAATTTAACACGTTTATGAGAAAGTATAAAGAATGTACCTTTTAGTTACAGTTGCCGCCAACTTTACAATTATTCTATTTTTCCTTATACTCCAATTTAATTGAACATATACATTTAACAAGTATTATCCATAGCTCATTAAGATTATCATTGTTTTTTTATATTAAATTGAAAAAGTGGAACCTGAAGATCTTAATATTTTTGTTTTATAAAAGACACACAGTCTCTTTGCACATACACAATATATTTAATGCCAATATGTGTTAACAATAAATATCAACAGGAAAAAAATAAAACCAGACATTTAAAAAATGAAAAATCTAACAAAAATGTTTGTATTCTTGTGCTATATAAATTCAAAGAAGACAGAATAATTTCCCATGTATAATTAAATATATAAATATATTAAGTCATATTTGTGCATACCCTTGAATGCCATATAAATGTTGAAGTTTTCTTTCTAAAAAAAAAATAAGTATAGCCATCTGCACATTTTTAAAAATTAAATAAATATTTAACATTAGCATGCAATTAACTGAGCATGTCATTACAGTCATCTTTATGTGATAATTTAAAGTTCATTATCCATGATAGTGCCAGTGTTGGCAGTGCTGAATTGTATACAGGTGCAGAAAATGTAGTCATAAACTCTAAGGGATGTTTAGACTCACTTTATGAAATTATCGAGAAATAAGAGTTTGAAGTATCTTTTTTTTCAATATTATATTTGAAAACTGCTAAGTCACGCTATTTGCCATCCTAATAGCTATAAATCATTATTTTTAAAATTATATTAACGTGTTGCTTAATGATAATGATGATGCAGTGCCACTTTTGCCCCAAACAGTTGAGGGCCATATTTTCCCCCCAAAAGCTTGTCTGTGCTATCTTTGCCCCCACACTGCTTGTCAGTGCCCACAAAGAGCTTGTCTGCTCCATATTTTCCCCCAAACAGGTTACCTGTGCAATCTTTGTCCTCAAGTAGTTTGTCTGTGTCCCTAAACACAACTTGACCCTGCTGCATTTTTGTGAGCTCTACAGAGGTAAGTTGCATGCCACCGGATTGCAGAACCATGGTTGGTATGCCACTAAAGCCTTTCCAATCATTAAGAAAATTTGCTCATTCCCTAAACTGGCCTGTTGACAATTTATACTGTTACCATTCCAGAATATAAATTATATCATTCATGGTTGCAAACAATATGACCATATATAAAGCTGGTATAAATTTAGGTATTACATCAAAACATGAGTAAAACAAGCATTAACGGGTAGGTCTATTGACTAAAGTCTCATAGACTTTGAGCAAAGTTAACTAGATTGGCATCATCAGAGACATAATGCTTGTAACGTAATTATGTTACAAGTAGTAATATCAAAGAATCAAGCCCAGAAAGCTCATTGGGCAAATAATAATAATAATCATAATTGTAAATGTTAAAATGTAGGCTCATGTTTTTTTCATACATAGCTTATTAAATCCATTGATGAATCTTTGCTCTGTGTTAACTATGTTTCAGTAACCGCTCTATATTGTTCTTTATTTTAAGTTACTAAGTTTAACTGCAATTCCAAAGTGGAAAAGTTCATTGTTGTCTCATCTGCTCACAACTAAATTTGAAACAAGTAGAATATTTTAGAAACAGCACAAGGTCAGATACTTCATCTAAGAATGCTAATAATCTAGGGCCACTTTATTTAAAATAGAGGGCAACTTTAATTACCTCATACAATTGTAATCTCAAATAGGTTTTTGCCACATTTCTTTTCCAGTTAAAGGTGAATTCACTCCTTGTTAAGGTCAGAATCAATTTTTAATAAAATCTTCCTTACATTCCATATTGTCTCTTACAATGGAATGACCTTTATGGAAAAGAAATCTTGAGAAGAATACACTGAAATTGAAATTACAGATTGAGTGAGTTCTCTTGCTTTGCAAGTTTCCTAAAGCAAGTGTTTAAATAGACCCATAAATAAACAGTAATGGAAAAACAAAGCATATGATCAATAAAATTCATTATGGTTTAGTTTAAAGAGATAGGGTCCCTTTAAAAATACCATCAACAGAAGAGTATTTTTAACTCGCCAACGGATTAAAGGCATTTCTTAAAATAGCTTTCATTTTCTGTCTTTCCTACGGATTAATAGAAATATTTCCCAGTATGCATTTGAAAATGTATTAGTTGTTAGCTGTTTAATATTCTATTACATTTCTATGAAAGCTATATTTTTCTTGTTTAAACCCTTTAACACATTTTATAGCTCATAGAGAAAATGGGAAATCAAAGGAGGGCTATATGAGAGCCTTAAATTCCTGAAAGAATTATATGTTTACAACATGTAGATTAAGATCTGTTTACTGCAATGAGTTATACAGATATATGATAAAACTGTCAAGTGTTTTATAATGCTCTTGTTATATAGCATTATCTTTGAGGAAAATACGCTTTAACTAGGAAAGCTAGGAAAACACAGTCCTATAGCCATCGGATTTGGATGTTAAAAGAAGTCTGAAAAAAGAAACAAGTGCACAAAATAATAATAAAAATATTGCCAGACATGGGTATTTTTATTTATATTGGACAATAATTGAATTTTTACAAAAGACCAAAAGTGCACCTGGCAGAAATTTGAGGGCTGATCAGAATTTCTACCTACTTTCTCCTATCCTTTGACCATTTTCTACAATGTAATACTGTTTTAGATGTTATAAACTGTGATTTAGTCGCATCATGTAATGTAAGTCCTCAAGATTGTAAGCTTGTGAGCAGTGCTCTCTCCACCTAATGTATCGGTTTGTCTTAGTCTGTCAAGTCTCGTCTTGTCATACCCCTTGAATATATGTATTGTATTAAGCGCTGCATAAATTGTTGGCGCTATATAAATAAAAGATAATAATAATAAGGTGTAGTTGTATAGATTGAAATACTGAATCTGACAACAGATAATTTGGCCTGTGTAGTGGACACATTTTTTTTTGGTTGTTTTAGAGACTTTAAACCTTATTTGGTTAGCGCCTGAGTGATTAGCACCTGCGACTAATACTGTTGTGATTATATGCACCGTACTACTAATATCCTTTAAAAGATCCTATATCAATATCAAGTTTGCAAAAAGGTAACTCTATTCATAAAACAATGGAAATAAAAGACTAAAGTTTTCTCAAGCAAATCTGCATCTACGGATTTTAAAGACACTAAAATGGATATATCTCTGAATATTTCCTTTTTAAACACACAATATGATAATATAAGCATTCAGATTCCACAAAGTGCAGCATATGTGAACCATTTTATGTCATGGTCGCTTCAGTGTAAAACTAACCTCATTAGAAAAAAAGGTGTTGTATTAGTTGTATTTTGTGCATTGTGACTTTCTGTTCTCTTGTAGCATGAGGCATTCTTTATTATCTTTCATGAAATATTACAGCTTCTTCAGCAGGGGATATTATATGCTAAATGGTACAGGTTAAAGAGAAACATCTGATAAGAGTACAGGCCATCGAGACTTGCAAATGGCATATAAATATATAACTACTAGAATGCTGCCATTAACAAAATGGGGATTTATGGGGATTCCAAGTCTTTACATGTTTATGCCAAAATTTAAATATGATCCTTAGTTTTACTAGAGATCACTAAATGTTCAGGCAGAGAATAATGGTGGAAGAATTGGTGGTGAGAAATGAGTATGACAAAAGTAAATAGGATGGTTCTAACAGGGTGAAGACATGGGATGGAAAGATAGATATCTGGAGTACCTTGTATAAAAATAGGATGAAATATGAGAAGTAACACTACAGAATTAAGGATTTACCCAGACAATTGGAAATATTAAATCTAATTTTAAAAACACCTATAGTGAGTGATGTTTGGAGCTTTTAATGCAGCATTTCATGGATCACACAAACATAATCATGGAAATGGCACATATACACAGTGAGTAGTCTAGTCATAAGTATCATGCATGCATTGATGTTGATTGATGGGAGAATCTCTGTAAAGGTTGGAGAGGAAAAGGGAGGAACCATTTGCTATCTGTTTCAGAGTCTGTCTCTGCAAATCTTTACACCACTATCATGTAAACATTGAAACTATATATCTCCAAAATATTAACAGTAACTGACAGACGTGTAAAATATGAGTGGTTTTATATAAGCAGGTGTGAAAAAAGCAGTAAAGTAAGAATGGTTTCAAAAATAGACATGTTAATAGCTTATTTTTATCATTTAATAAACTGCACCGATTTTGAAGGCATATCGTTGGATGTATGATTAAACAATTATACCAAACAGGTGGTAATGATCATCAATTTAATATGTAGACTGAAACACAATCATTAACTGAAACAGAAACAGCTGTGTAAGAGGAGTAAAACTGAATGAGGAGCAACCAAACTCACTAACAAGGTGAGGTTGTTGAAGACAGGTTCATATCAAAAGTCAGAGAACATGGCAAGAATGGGCACAGCAACAGGACACAAGGTGGTTATGTTGCATCAGCATGACCGCTCCCAGGCAGAAATTTGAAGGCTGACAGGGGTGCCCAAGCTTTTTTTGAAGCACAAATAAACAGGCACTTGAGAACTATAGATGCAGTGGTCAGCCAAGGAAACTTAGTGCAGCAGATGAAAGACACATCATGATTACTTCCCATTGCAATCAGAAGATGTCCATTGCACTCAGCTCACGACTGACATAAAACAGTTAGACCCTGGTATGCTCGTCTTCTGTGTGAAGAAGTCTGGTCAAAAGTAGTCTTCATGGAAAACCTGAGGCCACAAATCCATACCTTTGAAGCAGAACCAAGGCCAAGCTACTCAATTATTCATGAAAACACAGGAACTGGGGCGCCGAAAAAAGGCAGAAGGTACTCTGCATTGACGAGTCAACATTTGAAATATTTGGCTGTAGCAGAAAGCAGTTTGTTCACCGAAGGGGTGGAGAGGTGTACAAGAATATGTGTTGACAGATAACAGTGAAGGATGGGAAGTTTCATTGCAAGTTTGGAGGTGCATTTCTGCAAATGGAGTTGAGTATTTGGTCAGAAATAATGGTGTCCTCAATGCTGAGAAGAACAGGCAGATACTTATCTATGGTGCAATACAACAAGGAGGCATCTGATTGACCCCAAATGTATTCTGCAGAAAGACAATGACCCCAAACATACAGCAAAAGTCATGAAAAACTATTTTCAGTGTAAAAGGAGATCAAGGAGTTCTGGACGAGGTGGTATGGCCCTCACAGAACCATGATCTCAACATCATCTAGTCTGTCTGGGATTACATGAAGAGGGAGAAGCAACTGAGGCTGCCTAAATCAACAGACTCTCGTAAACAAACTGTGTGCAAATGTGCCTAGAATAATTAGTGCTGTTTTGAAGGCAAAGGGTGGTCACACTAAATATTGATTTGATTTAGAGTTTTCTTCTTTTCACTCATTTTGCATTTTGTAAAATTATAAAAATAAACTATGAACATGTCTATTTTTTAAAACATTCTTACACCTGCCTAAAATTTTTGCACAGTACTGTATATACACTCACTGGCCATTTTATTAGGTACACCTTGCTAGTGCCGGGTTGGACCCCCATTTGCTTTCAGCACTGCATTCATTCTTTGTGGCATACTTTCTACAAGGTGCTGGAAACACCTTAGAGATTTTGGTCCATATGTACATGATGACATCACGCAGTTGCTGCAGATTTGGCTGCACATCCATGATGCGAATCTCCTGTTCCACCACATCCCAAAGGTGCTCTATTGGCTTGAGATCTGGTGACTGTGGAGGCCATTGGAGTTCAGTGAACTCATAGTCATGTTCAAGAAACCAGTTTGAGATGATGTGAGTTTTGTGACATGGTGCATTATCCTGCTGAAAGTAGCCATCAAAAGATGGGTACACTGTGGTCAGGAAGGGATGGACATGGTCAGCAACAATAGTCATTTAGTACTAAGGGGGCTCAAAGTGCGCCAAAAAAAATGGCCCCCGCATCATTACACCACCATCACCAGCTTGAACCGTCGATACAAGGCAGGATGATTCCATGCTTTTATGTTGTTTAAGTCTGACCCTGCCATCTGAATGTCGAAACTGGAATAGAGACTCATCAGACCAAATGTTCTTCCAGTCTTCCATTGTGCAATTTTGGTGAGCCTCTGCAAATTGTACCCTCGGTTTCCTCTTCTTAGCTAACAGGAGTGGCACCCGGTGTGGCTTTCTGCTGCTGTAGCCCATTTGCTTCAAGGTTCGATGTGTTGTGCATTCAAAGATGGTATTCTGCATACCTTGGTTGTAACAAGCAATTGAACAGGTGCACCTAATAAAGTGGCCAGTGAGTGTAATATAGCTATACCAAAAGCTGTGTTTGCAAGAGGTCCTCTTTAATCCCTGCCTGTAGAGGTGCTGTTCCAATTAGACAAAACATTAATTGCACTCTTAAATATGTTATACAAGTTAACCTTAGAAGTAATTTTATACTTTTTATTCTTTTCTCTAATGGTTTAGTAATGTAAAAAGAAAATCAGTTTCCATGGCAACAATCTATTCATGCCTGGTTTCGGTGACATGATCTTGGTCTAAAAATGTACATGAGGCAACATTTTACCTGATTAAAAAAATATGAGTTATGTTTCTAAAGATGCATCTAGTTAAAAAAGTGTTAGTTTGGCAGGGTAGTTATAATAGCACCTTTAATATCGTTTCTCATGACATCGAGTATCATCATTAAAAAACTAAGATCATGAAGTCCTGTCATGTTAACCTTGCTTGAGTGGGCCATGTTCGCGAGGTGCCTACGTTTTCTGCAACTCAGCCTGAAAGAAGTTACCACATTTGATACAGTAGATAAAACAACACAGTATCAGTGACTCATCAGCTCCCCTCCAGGAAGAAAACTGGAAAAAAGTTAATAAAGTTAAATTTCCAGCGTACTAAATACATTCATTTTTTAGCCACTGGAGAATTCATTGCTTACCCCACAGATACCAAAAACAAACTATAAATATTTTTCTTCTATTATAACCATGTTATTATTAACAATTAGCTTTATTATTTGAATCATACACACAGTGGCCCAAATCTTTGACTGAATGCATTAATGTTTAGAGCAGTCCTAGACACTTGTGTACTTTATTTAATCTAAAATTAACCCTACCGAATTTCCTGTGCATAGTGTTTCCATAGGAAACACAGAAGAGAGCGTATTAATGCCGAAGCCTTTGGCATAAACGCAAACTAAAAATGGACAAGGAGCCCTTTTAAGCACATACATTATTGCACAGGTACACGCATGCTGGATGGATAAAACACTATTTAAAACAATATTGTGTGTCTGCAGTATAAGCTGCCATCCATATTCTCTTATCTAATATTATATATATATAATAATAATAACTAAGTCAACAGGGAGTTTATAAAAGTTCCTAATTTCAGAAGCACAGACAGTTCTGTTTGAAACTAGAAAAGACAAACCAATAAATAACACATACGCTCCATGAATTGTGTGTCTTCATGCACAGTGACATGGTGAGGCAAACATTCATACTTCTTTACAGCCTTCATAGTCCACTATTGCAAATTGTTCTCTCTCTTGCTTTCTCACACACTCTCTGTGTCTCTCTACCTGCTCAGACAAGCACTTTAGTGTCTCCACTATTTGGACTTCTCAGCTTCTTGATCGTATCCTTCTTCTTCTACCTGCTTTCCCCTGCATTACCCTGGCCCCTGGTATGTACAAAGGCTCTGCCCTGTTGCAGAAGTACTCCAAGCGGCCAGAATAATGCAGACGGATATGCGGAGAAAGACAAGCATTTTTCAACTTCTCTTTAAACAAAGATAAGGCAAAACGCATCATAAGATGTGCCAAAAGACACACAGAAATTGGCCAGTTAAGAAAAGAGTGATAAAACCTGTATAACTATATAAGTGAAAGGAAAAAAGCAATATTAGTAATTAGTTACTACTTAAACGCTCCAAAGTAAAAAACCAATACATTTATAGGACCCAAAGAGCTTCTGAATGTGCTGGTAAAACAGTTAGCATACTTATTAAACCAGTCACTATTGACAGTTGTAGTTACAGAATATTGGAAGTTGCCAATTGTACCACTTAACAATAAAGGTAACAGGGAGGTATTGGCCATAGATATAGCGTATTCTAAATTTCAGCAAGGTATCTGACACTATCCCTCATGGAAGACTTGTAAATATATTCTAGTATTTGGGTTTGGACATAAAGGGGGAAGTTGAGTGGATAAGGCAATCTATATTCAAAGTAAGTTTCTGTCCTAGTGGTGTACCCCAGGGATCGGTAATGGGTCCCATACTTTGTGGTAATCGAAGGGGGTTAGCAGTACTCGTTGAAGGGCGGTGCGGGCGATGCTTGTGTGACTTTGACATTGGGTGAGTCTGAGGGTGCTGTCTGCCAGCGGCCCACTTGGCATACTGCAATTACATATCATATGTGACTAGAGTACATTTCCAGTACCAGAGATACCAATGGAATCATTAATATGAGAGCCAATAAAATCCACATACCAATGCTGCATTATACTATACTACATTTATACTATGCTCCATGTATTTGTGCACCTGGGAACGCTCAAACCACACAAATTGCATTCCTGATTGCATTTTCTAGAATTACCAAGCCAAAGAAATTTGCATTTTCAACTGTTAACATTTCATTTACTATGTAATCTTCAGGAAATCAGACCACTTAATTACTTACAACACAGAAGTGACACTCTGTCCAAAAAAAAAAATGATGGTTTTATAGAACCTACTGCTAGGAACGCAATATCCCCCATTTTAGTAATACAAGTCCAATTATGACTTTAATGGATGAGATTCCCATAAGGGATCTTCTGTAGTTGAGATGCAATTGCTCCACTTTGCTTCATTCAGCTACTGTATATAAATGCTCTTTATACATTATAAAAATAGTTATTGATGTTTTATAAAATCATTACAGTACAATGCATTTTCACATAACACAAACTACTTCCATTATAGTTCATTTCTGCTGTACTTAATACAGTTTGCATAAAAGACCTTTCCAAGACAAATGATTATATGTTATTATATATACATGGATAACTTGCTGACTGGTTTAATTTTTGGCAAGAAAGGGCATGTACTAGTAAATGTATTAATTTAAATTTTGCTTGGTTTAACCTAAATGCCCTTATTAATAAAGGGATTTTTCACCTTTCTGGGTAAAATTATCATCATTATCAATTAATATTTATTAGCATTGACTAATATTTATTAGAATTTAACCCCTTAAGGGCTAAAGTTATTAATCTAATTTATTATTGAAAAAAATAATATACTGAACAATTGAAAAATAAACCAAAATTTCTGACTTATCAAAGTTTTTTTTTGTGTTTTTTTTTGTGTGTTTTTTTGTGTGCAAATTATAGGGCAATAAGTATTGCTATTTCAAAACTATTTTTTCAAATCTGGTCAGCCTGCACCCTGGAACATATTTGAAGCCGGTAAAATCAAACCAGACACCTAAGGGTATTTCAATTGCTAGTATTTTAACTCTTTCCATGCACTAATTCTAACACACACATTGTACTTCAGCTACGACTTTGTAAATGTCAATGCCAAACAATATGTGTTCAACAACATCTCTTGAGTACAGTGATACTATCCACGCATAGATTTGTGAATTTTGACATTTGATCTGGTATGTTAACACGTTCTGTGCCAGGGTTTTTTGGAAAGATAGTAAGGACTTGCTCATAAACATTGGAACTGAATGGTACCCCTTGTAATGTAATGGTAAAAATTACTGCAGCTTTTTTAACTATTTTTAACATTTTAAGAGAGATGTTGCTGAATACCTCAGTATTGATTGTTGATCACTTTCTAAGCTCATTTATACTTATAAAGTGTCAGACACGTAAATGGTCACAAACTGCATGCATTTCCATGATGTGCCTAGCATGTCAATTGTTGTCAAGGGGTTAAAAGTATCCAAATCAAAACATATTGGGTGTGCCTAGAGGCGAGATTGGGTGGAGATTGGGTGTGAGTGTGCATCACCAGAGTTCTTAACCCATAAACTCTTCTGACACTCTGACCTGCAAAGATTTAGAAGCTGATACAACGTTGATGATGAAGATGACCTGGATTTAGATTATAAACTGGAGGAGGAGTCGAGCAACACATCTTCAAGTAATGTCCTTTGTTAAATGTGTTGACTAACCTGGAAAATGCATGACTTCCTGGAATACAATGAAAAAAGATTACACATTGAGGTTAAAACACTGATCAGAAAGTTATTAAGAGTAAGCCACCATGGACACCCCAGAGTACATATTGTTGCCATCCTCTATGACCCAAGCGTTAGGGGCAAGTTGGTTCTTAAAAATAATTTTGAAAACATGCTTGTCTGCATGGTGCGTGAGATGCAGCACAAAGAGGGCATCCTGTGCAAAGGAGAGATTTAAGAGTTGGAAATGGAAACTACCAGCAGCAGTAGTGTGAACCACATGTCCGATTCCCAATCTCTTGCACCCATGCAGAGCAGCAGCGCCAGATCCACCAGAGCACCAGCCATTTGACAGAGGCCCTTGATTTTTGGTGGGTACCACTCAAGCTCTCCAAAGTCAGATTAGTGCCTTTGAAATATTCAAAGCCTACGTTAAAGAGCTGCCACTATCTCCTACTACTAACCGGCTAAGATATTGAGACCAGAAAGTTGTTATCTGGCCAGGTTTCTCATTGTTACTTTCATGCTCACCCATCGGCATTTAAAGTGAGGGGGTTTTCTCTGTGACAGGCAGCATACTTAATCTCCGGGGAACACAGCTCTCCCAGAACCTGGTGGAGCAGATGGCTTTCTTAAAATTTATCTTGAATAAAGAATTTAGTTATAAAAGTATATATATTCACAAGGGTAGGTAATATAGCTCCTTTCAGAATTTCATATCAAAGTCAAAGCTCTCATTACTTGCTAAGGAGCTTTTATAGCATACAATTTATCACTTACAAATAAAACAAATACAGCAACATAGTTAATAAAAACATAAAAGAAAAGTTAAGAATTCGATTTTTATAGGAAGAATTACAATGCAACAACATAATAAAATAATATAGAAATTCATTGTTAGCAGAATCTTTGTTTCACTATTAATGTTCTTAATTGAATTAATTTATCTTGTCCTTTTGACAGTACAAATCATATGCATTGTTTAATTACCATTTACGTACATTTACTATTCCCTTTCACTCTGTCATGCAGTTGGATTAAATCTCACAGTTGTGAATTAACGAGGCACAAATGAAGAAAGAAACATTATCTTTACAACTCTCACAAAAAACGTAGTTAAATTAATAAGTTCCAAACATGAATTATTTCGAAAATGCAACAGTTGAGTTACGGAAAAATCACATGCTTTTCTTAGCACCAGTGAGGATACAACTGTTACTTTGTAGCGGCAGGATGTATGATCTTTGTAATGGTGTGTACATACATACATATATATATATATATATATACACCATTACATAAGTTATGGTGGGTAAAAGGTGATGGAAACCCTTCTATTTAATTTTAAGGGGTAGTAGAAGTATTATTAAACACTCATCTACAGACACCAGACAAGCCAGAAGGCGTGTTTTACCCTCAGAAATCTCATGGTGCTGCCACAACCACAAGAGATTCTGGGTAGGTGCATGCAAATAAGGTTAACAATTAAAACGTTTGCCTCTATATCCACTTTATACATGGATCCCTTGAAAGTAATTGCCCAATGTACAAAACAGCCTTTAGACAAAACTCGGGAAGGGTTTCCATCACCTTTTACCCATCATAACTTATGTAATGGTATTACCCCAACCCCAAGCCTCAACTATTAAGCCAGTATCACAAACTCATGCTGACGAGTCTCATGAAGGACAGCTGTCCATGAGTGGTGATCTGGCTATTGCACCTCTTCCCGAGCTTTGTGTGAATTTACCACTCCTGGTGTATGTCCCTGTCGAACAACCCAATATGTGTTCAGCAACATCTCCTGAGTACAGCGATACCCACCATGCATGGGTTTGTTGGGTTATTTAGGAGGTAAAAAGTGTCAGGAACTGGGTCCATACAAATGACTGTAATGACCCAGAGCGCTCAAAGATGGAGTGCAGAAGTTATTGCCCAGTAGCGGAGTAGGACAGGGCCTTATGCAGAGAGACTGCATTCTCCCGGGTGGGCATCTAGGGTTGTGCAGAACTTGGAGGTATCATGCAGGCACCCTGGAACAGGCATGAGACATAGCAGTAGAATCATGTGCAGGATGCTGCAGGCTGGGAGTATGGAAGCTAAGCAGAGTACAGGAGAAACATAGCAAGCAAGGGGGACAGAGCAAGGAGCAGGGGACAGGGAGACCGAGCAAGAAACATAACCGGACAAGACATACATAATACAGGGTACCACAAGGAACAAGACAAGGAATACTCAAGATCTGACATGAACAGGACAGGACACCCCTCTACCGGGGAGACAGGACAGGACACCCCTCTACCGGGGATACAGGTTACATCACAGACTGACACGCATACATACAGGAACTAACCTAGGACTGTATGATAATTATTGGAGATTCCGTCACATTTTATGTCCATAGTATGCTTAGCCCACCACTATGCAAAAATACTCCAATGACGGTGGGTCCTAACGCTAAACCCTGCTTACAGAGGTGCTAAACAAACCAAACATGAAATCTAAACACATATCAAAGAGACATACCTTTAGACTGCAGACTGAGACAAACATAATGGGTGGGACACACCTTTAAGGAAACAGGAGCTGAAGCAAAGAGCAGAACCAGAAGCAAAGAATAGAAGATTAGAACAGAGCATAAGGAAATCCAGGAAGGGATCACAGCAAGACAGGGAAACAAAAGACATGCAGCTCCGCAGCCTGGATGGGGCCTGACAAAAAGCCACCTTTGTGAGGTGTGCCTTTTCTAGCATTGGGACATCTGGTCAGTCTGTGCCCATATCTCATATTTGGGACATCTTTAAAGTCGGCCAATGATTTTCCCCCTCAAATCTTATTTTTTTTAAAACAAGGCACCCATGGGCATTTAAAATATTTTAACTCTTTCCATGCAACAAGTTTTGTGAAGATATAGTGCTATTTTATATATTCTTCTTGTTATAATACCAATTTTGGATCTCCTAGCTCTCTACAAAGCCCAATGGTAATAATACCTGACGGTAATACAAAATACAAGTATGTGTGTAAATACATATACAGAAATATATTATAAAAATATTCATGGTAGAAATGTGTAGGGCATTATAAAACTCTAGGCTTTCAAACAATATGATATTTCTAGTACTTTGTGTTTAGTACCACTGACTGATTTATGTCTGTAGCATAAGGTTTTCCTGGAATGGTAGCATTAACTAGTCTGAGAACACCATTGTGAAAAAAGACTCTGCATTTAATGATAACTTTCAGCTTTTCTGCATCACTGATTGCCACAGGTTTTCAGTCCTTGTCATGAAATAAGAACATTGAGAGATTAGATAGTTTAGAAAGGAAAGAAGCTTTAGTCAGCAAATAATCCCAAGCTTGGTAGAATTTTGCCATAAAAATTGGTTTCCTGAAAAAAAAAGCTATGTCTAAAAGTACTATGTGTTCCTAACACTCTTTAATCTTTTGTGTTTTCAACAAAACAAAATGTAAAAGTTAAACTTGTATCTGAAATTTAAAAGAGTACTGTTTATTACTTGCAGTATAATTTTATAGAACCTTAACAATTGTTTTTACAAACCTTTCCTTGTTTATTTCTTTTGTTTTTTAATAGAGTGGGGCCATACTTAGCATGCATTTACTAAAGCTGTAAGAAATGTTAATATATTCAGCTTTTGTATGGATAATTGTAAATAAAAAAAAAAGTGACCCTAATCACATAAAAGTTAACTGTGAAATATATGAGATGAGTTTGGCTGGTATCTTAAGGGAATTATGCCATTGCAAATGACCTTTATATACAAGATGAACTAAATTAAAAATTATTCTGAGGGAATAGGTCATTGCTGACCTTCTTAGAAAATATACTAGCTTAATTTTTCCCATTTTCCAAACAGCAATATTTAATTACATATTTTTTTTTAAAAAAAGCTTTTATTTATATATTTTTTATTTATTTGTATTTTATAAAGTATCAGTTTCTGGGATTGTAATTAAAGTTTCCTATCCTGGCTCTCCTGCTATTGTAGAATTACAATATCCAAAATGTTGCAATGTGGACTAATGCATAATGGCCCCAAGTATTTTTTTTTATGCTACCCCAAGGGACTACATGACTACCGCAGTTTTAAAATAAGAAGAGGTCCAGTGGTTTGCAGGGGATTTGCCCTTCATTCTCTGACAAATTCATACATTGATGAGATAGACATGCACAGTAAATTTTGGGATATTTCATGGATGTCCTCTGCTTGACTTCGCTAAGTATGAATTATTCAGGGGCAGCCACACCAGTGAGTGGGCTACAAATTATTAAGTGTGAATTAGCATTATTCAGGAATCATAGTTTGTGTAATGGTCTTTCAATTATAGTGGGCTTTAAATCCCTTCCTGTTACCCCACTGATTCTCAATATAGGTTGATGAGGGCTGTATTCGACCCCATTCATCATCACATAATTATCATTATTATCATAATTACAGTGTCTAATTCTGGGTGAACAGACCATAACTGGATTTGTCCCATTTAACGATTTGCAATAAGCATTTATAGTCAGTGTATTCAAAGCATAATATCCTTTAAGTAATGAATGATTGTGTTTACTTTCACATGTTTAGTTATTGTAAAGATTGTCTGTTTTGAATAAGAGAAAAGCTTTGCGCAATGTGCTTAACTTAATATTAAAACACAAACATACATTTTCACAAACAAGCACGGAGCTCCATTCCATTAGTTTAAAACTAGGCTAAGCTATTAAATTGACTTTTACGATATCTCAGCAACCCTAAGCTGCTTTTTGGAATGTAGATAATATATGGTTTTGCTTCTTAAAAAATATTACTAATAACCTACTGAGCTGCTATTGTCTGCTCTATTTTCGCAGTGAGAAAGATTTAGATTTCTTTTGCCTAAGGAAAAATTCTAACAAAGAGTGTGAATCGTCTGTCTTACAAGTTTCTTATTTCAATGTTTCTAAATTATTTTGAAGCGCGGGGAGAACTAAGCTTATGAAGTATTCTCAAATTAAGCACATCATGTCTAAATGTCTTTAAATTGTCACTGCAACATATGGTTTGTAAATTGTAACAGGTGTGATGGAACAGGTGGTCAGTACAAAGCAAGTGTATTGTACCATGAGAAATGAAGAAAAAAATAAAGTTCTGCAACAACAGTAGTTGGTTATACAACTCTCACGCTAACGTTATTATGCTGCACAATTCTCAAATCTTTTGATACTCATAAAACTAATGGCTTTATTTCAGAATATTCCTTCACAACGGAAAAAAAAATCCTCCATGGGGAAGTGGGTAAAAATAGCCTTGTATCATCTGGTTTTATCTCGTTCTTTTTTAAAATGTTAACTTTAGTAAGATTAGTTATTAGTGTTTTGGAAATGGGCATTGTGGTAGGATTAATTTTTAGGGGGTTGTTATTTTGAGAGTCATCATGTAAACTGGAACTATTCAAAATCATTACCTTTGGTTAACCAAAATATTTATTTTGTCAAAAGAAAGAATTTCCCCATGAGCTTATAGTTGGGATACAGTTTCATAAACTGGCCCTTCTATCATTGCGGTGAATTTCAAGAATCCTCACTGAATGAATTATGTACTTTGTAGGGTGGAAAAGGCACCTCTTGCAGTAGAAGCTGACTGGTTCTTCATTTATCAGGCATTTCAAATGTTTCCTGAAAAATCCTACCTTAATGAACAATCCCCAACTTAGAAAATAACTATACGTCCTTTCATTGCTAAACAGCATGTTAACAGCAGTACAAAATTTAAAAAAAAGGGTCCTGTGACACCTGATAACAAGATTTTTTTTGCCATGAACAAAGGCCCTGTAATGTTCAGCTTTCTTTGAATTGCCACCAGAAAAACACCCTCTTTGGCATATATATATATATATATATATATATATATATATATAGATAGATAGATAGATAATATTTATATTTCCACTATACAGTGTTTTCCTTTAAACAAAAGCTGTTGTGGTTTATTTCTTTTGGCTTTTCTTAATCGGGGTGAATGATCTTAGAAACCCAGGAGCCCAATGCATCCAGATTGTAAAGCACTGTGGAATATGATGGTGCTTTATTATTGAAGAAATAATGATAATAAAGCTGATATTGTCTTTAGTGTGTTCGCTACCTATTACATGACCAAGTACTGCTAACTAGACATGTGCAAATGGGCCCAAAACGATGCGGACTAATGTTTTTGGCCCATTTGTTTTTGGGCAACAAATTACATTTCCTGCCCATATGGTTCGTACGAAAATCGAGGGGACATTTTTAATTTGGGAACAAAATCTCTTGCTCGGTGCCCACATTCACTCTTATTTATTCTCACATTCTGGTTCACTCTCTCACGCTCTCTAAATGTTTCCCTACCTTCTCTGTCGACCACTTTCACATCTTCTTGCCCACAAATCGTATGAAAATTTGTGGGGGCAAAATGACGGCGCTTGCAGTGATATTCTCTTCCCCAATTTCTACTTCCATTGGAAAATTAAAGAGTGAAGAGAAGAGAAAAGAGAGAAGTGGAAGTGGTCAGCTGAGATGGTAGGGAAACCTTTAGAGAGTATGAGAGATAGAGTGTATGAGCATGAGAGTGAATGTGGGTTCTGTGGTATATACAGTATATACCAGTATATTCCTCAGTGCTGAATTACAGTGGTCAGTGGCAGTTGTAATGTCATCTTAAACAGTTTAAAATACTTAGAATGAAAAATGTTTATTGTATTGTCAAGGAAAAAGTAGATTCTATTTTAAGGTTGACCTATGTATGAGTTTACGCATTTTGATTTTGGTGATGGTTGAATAGCTCCGCACCTGAAGATAAAAAGCTGACGTGAGAAAGAGCGAAAGTCAAGTTTTCTCCTTTGGAGTGTTCATTAAATCAGACATAATAGTTTTTAAAGTAAATTCTTTCAGTTGTGGTTGAAGAAAATAAAATGTCTTTTAACTCCACAGGTTTTCTATTCTATTGAAAAAGTATTTGATAAGGAAAAATCTCTTTGTAAAAGCTCATTTTTTTATCATCTTTAAAGAGCAATTCCATTAATACATAGACATAATAGTATTGCTAACAACAAACTTGTCTCATTCTTTGACTGATATTGCAATCAATATTTGCTCTCTGTCAAGGATAATACACCAAGCAACAGCGTGCCGAATAAGGAATAAGTGCTACTAGTGCAGAATAAGGAGTTGAATCTCTGAAGGAAAGGGGTTATGAATTGAAAAAGAATAAGGATGCACAAAAGATAATAAATTCAGTAGGTGAAAGAAGAGCACTCCAAGTCCTTTTTTGTGACATAAAAAATATACTTCAGAGAATCGGTACAGAAGAACTTTAAAAGATGGTAGAATACTAATTGTCTTCTTCTATTTGAGGCTTTCTGAAAATTCATCAGGAAATTGTAAAGCTCTATTACCAAAATTTAATGCGTGGAGGTCTCATTTATAATTTAATTATTCATGGGAGAGCATATGCATTCAATTAGTCTGTAGATTTTTGAAAAGGGTTTAGGAAGCCATACTCACAGTAGTCTGTAGCCTGTAGGATCATACCAAATATATGCCAGATGGAATTAGCCCAAGCAGTTTTACCTAAAAAGGTTCGAGAGCCCTCAACTTTTTGAGAAGAAAGCTTTTATCTCTGGCTATTTCCTAAGAAATCTGAAAGATCAACTCGGATCTTCTAGTGAGGGAAACTGTCAGGACCCGGGCAAGCAGGTTGCATAGCAGCCCAGTTGCAGGGGATACCAGGGTCTATGTCTGTACCCACAATGCATCATGACTGGACACAGGCAAATAAAGACACAAGAGCCTGGGTATATATATATATATATATATATATATATATATATATATATATATATTTACAGATAACAGTCGATATTGGAGTGTGCTGGCAGAACAAGAGAAACAGGACTAAGCGTGATAAAGGCAAATGCACCACGGCAGCATACGGACTTCAGATAGGGGACCAGGGAGTGGACTTCAGATACGGAACCACAGAGCGGACTTCAGATAGGGGGCCACAGAGCAGAGCACAAGGCTGTAACACAGTCGTAGCCCACTGGCATGGCACTGGACTCATGGCACTGGACTCATGGCAGGGCACACGGCAGGGAGCCCTCAGGCAGGGAACACATAGTCAGGCAAGCCAGGCCAATACCAGGAGATAACAGGAACAAAAAGCCAAATCAGAAGATCAAGGTCAGGACAAGCCAGGTCAAAACAGGTAAAATCCAACAGGGAACAGCACAGGGCCAGGAAGCAGAGAAACAACAAAACTGAATACATCACAATGCAAAAGCCCTAACTAAGGTGCTGATCAAGTATATAAAGGCAAGGCTACACTCAAGTAACTGGGATCAGCTGATCAAAATAATTAGAAAAGGGTGCTCCTGAGAGTGAAGGGTGGCCACTAGTGGCATGGCATTACATAGCCCAGGCTGGCAGCATGGAACCCTGACAGAAACTCATCAGGGTCCCTTGCTACTGCAAAATATTAGAATGTCAGTGAATGGAACTGATTGGTTTCAAGATGAAAAGGACCAGTAACATTTACCTGTACTGGCAGAACCAGTCCTTGATCAAAAGGTAAACCTGTCAAAATATGCCCTGCCCCCCTAGTTTACAACTATATCTTTCAGTTCAAATAGTATTGTAGTTCGAAGCAGTGTAATATGGAATTTGTTTGTGGTATATACGATGCACATAATTGTTTCTCCAACCTATCCCAGCAGAAAGTTCACTAAATGGAAGAGGAGAAAATTACCGCTATACACGAGCACCGCAAAAGTTTTAAACCAGCCTTGGTCACAAAGGGTACAAAAATTAAAAAAAAAAACAGCCTGGTCCCTAAGGGGTTAATATTTATAGATAATTATATATGTGATACGTGGCTAGATTCTCACAACCATTAGTCTTTTTTAAAATGTTCTTGTATAATGGGAACTAAAGAAGTTTTCAGTCGAGGCTTAAAGCTTTTATTTGGCCACCATATAAAAAATTTAAAATCGAGACCCCCAGAAGTCCCTATTCAGAAGGATTTAATGTAAATAATAGGAATCTGATTATGTAATTTTACATCTTCTTCTATGTTGCCCCAATAATGGTATCAATTTTAACTAAAGACTCTTGTTTCTGTTGAGTTAGTACAGTTGTATTTATTTTTCTTTTTAAGAGAAAACTATAAAGACATTGTATAATAGTTTATAGCTGTAATACCGTATTTGCTCGATTATAAGACGAGGTTTTTTTCAGAGCAAATGCTCTGAAAAATACCCCTCGTCTTATAATCGGGGTCGTCTTCTAATCAGACCTCAAATAGAGGTCTGATTAGGAGACTAAGATCCAGATCCCCCGCACCGCTGCAGGGGACCTGGATCCTCCTATCGTCGCCCCCCCCCGCACGCACGCACGCACGCACGCACTTACCGGTGCTTCCGGAGGTGAAGTTGGCAGCGGGGGTTTGTATGCGTCCGTCGCAAATACCTTCCCCGACTGTCAGAGGTCAGAGTTCCAGAGTTCCTGATCTCTGGCAGCCGGGGAAGGTATTTGCGACGGACGCATACAAACCCCCGCTGCCAACTCCACCTCCTTCCGGCTGCCGCGGAATGAGACGTCAACCCGCTGCCCCGGCAATACAGCAGGAAATTGGAAGCACCGGTAAGTAAGTGTGTGTGTGTGTGTGTGTGTGTGTGTGTGTGTGTGTGTGTGTGTGTGTGTGTGTGTGTGTGTGTGTGTGTAGGGCATTTCTGGAATGCCTTACACCCCTATATGCCACTCTGGCACTTAGGGGGTTAAAAGGCATATTATGGGGCAGAGTGGCATATAGGGAGGTATAAGGCATTTCAGGAGGCAGAGTGGCGTTAAGGGGGCATTTAATAGAGCACTCTGCCTCCTGAAATGCCTTATACCTCCCTATATGCCACTCTGCCCCATAATATGCCTTTTAACCCCCTAAATGCCAGAGTGGCATATAGGGGTATAAGGCATTTCTGGAGGCAGAGTGCTCTATATAATGCCTTTTAACTCCCTTAATGCCACTCTGCCTCCTGGAATGCCTTATACCTCCCTATATGCCACTCTGCCCCATAATATGCATTTTAACCCCCTAAATGCCAGAATGGGATATAGGGGTATAAGGCATTTCTGGAGGCAGAGTGGCACATAGGGGGTCAAAAGGCATACCATGGGGCACAGTGGCATATAGAGGGTTAAAAGGCATATCATGGGCCACAGTGCCATATTGGTGTGGCAAGCCTGGGGGCAGATGTGCGTAACTGGGGGCAGGTTGGAAAATACAAGGAAATAAAAACAAAAAAAATATTTTTCTCAATCATAGCTTTTATTAAAAAAAATAGTTTACATGAATTAACATTTACTGGTAAAACTTTTTTCCTTTAGGGTCGTCTTATATTCAGGCTTTTTCTTTTTTTCCTAAGTTAATATTCAGATTTTGGGGGGTCGTCTTATAATCAGGGTCGTCTTATAATCGAGCAAATACGGTATTACTAGAGGTGCTGGAGTTGAAAATGATCTGTCAACATGTGTCATTAATTTTATAAAATTATATATTATAGCATATGTATTACTATGAAAATATATATTGTAAAAAACTATTGCAATTTAATTATATCCCAATACTATGTTTGCCATAGAAAATATCAGACACCATTTTTGCAATCCTTTGAGGAGTGATTTGTTGTGCATTAAAATGGATAAGTTAACATCCAAAACAATCTTATATCAAAATTTCATCTAACTTGCCAGGGGCTCATACTAAAATGTTAATCTTTTTGAGTCAATGGTTAGACGAACAAACTCCACATAAAAAAATAAGTTTAGATCCAATGCTTTACTATGATATACAGTAATATATGATTCCTTAAGCTAATACCATTTCTTCAGTCAGATAAAAATAACCAAGAAATTATGAAATGGTTAGAACAGCCAGCAAAATTAGAAATACATTATTTAAAGTTATAAGGTACTTTTAAAAGCATTAACATTTAAAAGAGACGTTTGCTATGT
This sequence comes from Spea bombifrons, assembly GCF_027358695.1. Classification (NCBI taxonomy): domain Eukaryota; kingdom Metazoa; phylum Chordata; class Amphibia; order Anura; family Pelobatidae; genus Spea; species Spea bombifrons. The sequence continues at coordinate 18,431,809 of NC_071087.1, read as the reverse complement.
CAGCTTTCAGCAATTTTTACTACTTGCACTTGCTAAGTGTAGGTATATACTATGGAGTCAATCTATAATTTCCTTTTCTCATACACTGCATGATTATGTATTATTCATCTAATTTTAAGTTATTGAGTGGTGTTAATTGGTTCATGTAGCCTTTGTAAGGGTGGTTAAGTAATTATAAGAGTTGCGATGATGTAGTGAGGGTGTTTTAGTGTGACTATGTACTGGATGTGTGATAGAGTGATTTTTTGTTAGTGTAAGAGTCTTGGCTACTTGGCTTTACCTGCCCCCGGATCACTGACATACACTGCAATAACATTATGACCACTGGGAAGTGAAATCAATAACACTGATAATCTTGTTATCATGACACCTGTCACTGGTTGGGATATATTCAGCCACATGTTAACATTTTGTCCTCAAAGTTGATTTGTTAGAAGGAGTGCGTGTGCGTCGCTTACATGAAGAACACATGGCACCAGGATAGACTATGGGAAGTAGGCAAGTTGGCGGACACAGTGTGATGCTTTGGGTAATGTTCTGCTGGCAAATCCTGGGTCCTACCTAAGCATTTTTGAAGCAAATGTACACCTTGTCATGGACACAGTATTCCCTGATGGCGTTGGCCTCTTTCAGCAGGATAATGCACCCTACCACAAAGCAAAAATGGTTCTGGAAAGGTTTGAGGAATAGAACAATGAGTTCAAGGTGTTGACTAGGCCTTCAAATTCCCTAGATCTCAATCCAGTTGAGCATCTGTGGGATGTGCTGGACAAAGTCCGATCCATGGAGGCTCCATCTGCTGCTAACTTGGTCTTGGTGCCACATACCACAGCACACCTTCAGAGGTCTAGTGGCGTCCAGGGCTGTTTTTGCAGCAAAGAGGAACCTACTCAATATCAGGTGGTCATATTGTTATGGCTGATTGGTAAAAATATTTTTGATATTTTTATAGTTGGTAAGTATTTTATAAACTATTTTATTGCCATAAGAAAACAAACCTTTACTCATTCTATTTTTTATTTTAATAGATATGATTTTGTTATAGTTTTAAGTGTGGTAATGTAAGTGTATGGTCCTACCCATGGCCCAATATCTAACCATATCCCGTCCACCTCTAACAATACGCCCCAACAAGGATGTCCCGTTTTGCGCTTATACTTATATATATATATATATATATATATATATATATATATATATTTATTTATGTATTTATTTATTTATTTATTTATTTTTGAGCAAGGATATCATAATTCAGATTTTTTCCCCTCCTATGTATTTTTTATTTCATTTGGTGCTCAACCGTATTCATCTTCTTTTTAGTTTGAGCTTCTTAATCCTTCTACATTTACTTCAAATTAACTGAATATCTTATGGCCTCCATCCCTCTCTTCCATTCCTTGTTCTTCATTGCTATAATAACAAAATATTTCACGTTTGTCTAAGTAAAAGTCAGAGGATCTAAGGAGTGTCATCATCTCTTTGATTAACATATAATCAGCCAATGATTTTTCAGCTCAAAAAACCTAAAAAAAAATTACACCATAACCAATGTGTATTTCCTGATGGTAGTTGATTGACAGCTCTGCAATAATTAATATAATTTTGTGTTATGCTGTAAGACATTTAATGAAACAATATAATCATTGTCTACAGTATAGTTAATTTTTTTTGTCAAGTTGCCACAATTATGAAAAGGTGCACAAAGGTAAAACCCCTTTATACTTCTCAGCACATTTATTCTCCCTCTAAGTAAATTTGTGCTTAAATCATCTTCTTTTTGCCTGCAACATTTACATAGGTGATTTTTATGACATACTGTCATGTCGCTTTATATTTTTCTGGGAAAGACCTTCAATATTTTTTTTTCCTCTGACACAACGACAGATTTATAAGAGTACTTGGAATACAGTTCTCTGTGTGCCTGAGTGGAGGTTATTTATCAAGGTGGGTGCATTAAGCTGACAATTACCTCATGTTCTTAAATGGCTTAACCCTTTAAAAAATATCTGGCAATTTAATGATTAATATATATTCTCAAGATAGGTGCAGCCATTTGCGAAAATTAATACTGAGACAATGCAGTTTTCTCATTGACTGCATATCTAATATTATTTCACATTTTTATAGCTGATAGACTAGTTATAATTGTGAAGACATTATGTGGAGCTTGAATATTAAATGAGACCTTCTGGAATGACAGGAAATATATATTTTCAGACAGAAGTTATTCTCTGATTTGTCAAGCATTTTCACACAAATATATTCTATGCTGCTGTCCTATTTTATTTGTTCTTGACATGTTCTACTTCCTTAAAGTCAGTTTCTTGGGTGTTATGATTAATCCATAGATGTGTGCGATTAATATTCCAAAAATAATTAATTCTGCTTCTGCTATATTTCTCATAGAACCATTCATTTATTTCAGCAATTCAGCATCTTAATTGTATTCATTGTCTTCGTAATCATGCTTAGGGGAGCATCCTACAGTTCCTTTAAATAAGGCTCATATGTTTTCTTTTAAGCACTCTACGAAATGTGCTTAACATTTTTGTGATTTATTAACCATTACTTGCCCCAGCTGATCTGTATGTGCTATTTACTATTGTTTAATAAATATATATTTTTTTTAAATTTCATATTGGTTTTGTTTCTTAAATAGATACTTATTATATATAATACAATTTAGCAACAGTTTATCGACAGTATGTTGTCATTTTCATCATAGATGTCACATGTGAAGACCTTGTCACTGATCATATTGAACTGAAATATACCATAGGACGAAAGGTATGTGGACACCCCTCCTAATTATTGAACGTAGGTGTTTTAGCAATACTCGTTGCTAACAGGTGTAAAAATCATGACATGTGCATGTCATCTCCCTAGACAAACATTGGCAATAGGATGAGTAGGATTGAAGAGCTCAGTAACTTTAAACATGGCATTGTCATAGAATGCCACCTTTGTCACAAGTCATTTCATGAAGTGTCTGCCCTTCTAGATATATCCAGGTCCATTACACGTGCTATTACTGTGAAGTGGAAACATCTAGGCGTAACAACAGTTCAGGCATGAAGTGGCAGACCATGCACACTCACAGAGCGTTGGTCACCCAGTGCTGAAGCGAGTCAAAAATCACCTGCCACTGTAGCATCACTCTCTGGAAGCATTATAAGCATGAGAACTGTGCGTCAATACCTTTTAGTAAATGGATTTTCATGGCTGGGCAAACAACCAAAGAAAGCTATGGACAATGACATGCATCAGTTGTAGTGGTGTACACTGCCACAGGACTCTGGAGCAATGGAAACATGTCCTCTGAAGTAATGAATCACATTTCACATATTCATCTGGAAGTCGGATGGACAAATCTGGGTTTAGCAGATTCCAGGAGAGTACTACCTACTGAAATTGTTGGTGTCTACTGTAAAGTTTGGTGAAGGAAAGATGATGGGGTAGGTTTTCAAACTTTGGTCTAGGCCCATTGGTTCCAGTGAATGGTAATGATGTTAATGCTACAGGACATAAAGACAATTTAGACAATTGAATGCTTCCAATTTGTGGCACCAGTTTCAGAAAGACCCTTTCCTGTTCCAGCACGACTGGGCCTCTTTGCTCAAAGCAAGGTCCATAAAGACATGGTTTAGAGTGTGGTGTATAGTCCATCAAGTTCAACCCTTCTACCTAACCTTCCTTTTGCCTTCAAAAGAAGGCAAAAAAGCCCTAATTAAGCTACTTTGAATTCTGCCATCAGGGGAAAAAATCCCTACTCGACTCCATACTCGATACTGTATGTTCAAAAACTAGCTGCACATCATGTATTCTACATTGCTTTAAGGTAATTTAAAAAAAGAAAACATCATTCTGATATTGAATTGGTGCCAATTTTATTTAGTTTTTATTAACAAATGATTTTAGACAGAAAACAATACAGTATGCTGAATATATACACAACTGGTATTGGAAAGAGTGTTGTCACAATGCATTGCAATGTTCTAAAGAGTACACTGATTGCCCCAAGTGGTCCTGAAGCTGCAATGAAACACACTCTGAATAGTAATGACATATTTGTGAGCATACATGAAGTACAGTAAATTTTTAAATTAATAAGCTGATGGCTGGTGTCTGCTAAACTGATGACAGATCAATCATGTGTATGATAACTACACATATAGAATATATAGAAATAAAGTTGATGCGCACAGTATCTTTTAAAGAGATGAAGAAATTGAAAAAGTTACCATTTTATTGGTTTGACTATAGATAGATGATCTATCATCTAAACTTTCATTAAAACATTAATATATGTCCCTTATAAGATAACATTTGTAAACCATTATTTCTACCTCTTGGCACATTGCCCATGCTATTTTCCACAAATAATATGTAAAAAGAATAAAAACAGCAAACCAGTGGGAGTTAGACATGTATTAAAGGCATATGTTGTAGACAGAATTAATGCTATACATAATGGCTTACGATTTCCTTTTTGTTCTCATTTGCTTTAAGTAACTCCGATCTGTGTTACCTGTTTAATTAAAATGTTGTAATGCCAGCTAGAAAACAACAAAAACTATTTTGTAGAATATATATATATAAAAAATGTAACGCCAGCTAGAAAAACAACAAAAAAACTATTTTGTAGAATATAAAATAAAGGGAAAAAAGGATCACAATGTTCCGATCTCTAATGAAGCTTAAAGTGATTAACCAATTGGCAACCCTATAGACATACTATTACAAATTAAAAATAATAGTCAGAGGAGCCAAAAAGATTAGGCTGCTTTACAACTGATCAGCTGCCAGATTGTCTGCACATCAATACCCCCCCCCTTCCAGTGTCTGTAATCATGGTAGCAAGCAAGCAGCCCTATTTGTCTGCCTGCTCCATGGTCAGATCACTGCCCAAGTACATTGTTCCCTATGTACATGTTTTTCTCCCCCATTTTTGTAGAACTTTCCAAGAACCTTTTATGTCCTAGCTATCACATTTTAATGATCTATAGACTATAATTTTATGTGCATACCCTTTCTACTTCTAACAAATGTATCTGCTTATACAGAGGTGCAGAATATGATGGATATTTGCTTGGTTTTAAAACGAGGTCATTCTTTCAAATCTGAACGCTTGCAAAACATCAAATGTAAGGATCCTATTTTACTTTTATAATGCTAACATATAGAATTAAAATATTTCACACCAGAGTTAGATAGGGCTACAAGACATGTAAAGTAAAGCCAATTATAAAAATGCACCTACAGTAAGCTATGAAAACTGATATACATTTTGCATTTCTATGTTTTCCCATGCTAATAGAAAATAATGCGTGTGTGTGTTATTTTGAATTGAAACACTTTTGCCAATTTAATAATGGACTGAATTTGGATGTTTTAAAATCCAACATAGTTGACAAGTTTCTGCATTTGAACAAATGGTATAATGGCTTACATTGTCACAGATTATTAATGTGCTTTCCTTTTCTGTATTATTACTGTCTTTGTGCTTACTGAGCTAGCAGTCGGTAAATAACGTACAATGTTCTTATTAAGAAAAAGCATGCACACAAGTTTATATTTCTGCAATTATTAGTGTAAAAATATTACGGCGAAGACTGAATATGATTTTTTCCTCAGCAAGAATATATTGATTTCTCAGTATATAAGAACTGTTATTATTGCCTTCACAAATTAAACACAAAACACAAAAATGTAAATATAACGTATACAAAAACGTAAATATATGTATACACAATATATATATATATATATATATATACAATCTCTAAATCAGCGCACTCACATCGAATAGGTAATAAACTCTCATAACTGTAGTCCTTGTTAAAGCTACTTAAAAATTGGAGTTTTAGTCACATCATATGGCCATATTATGCTAAGCCCACCACTACGCCAAAGTACTCCAATGTAGGTGGGTCCTAACACTAAATACTGTTGCTTATATGGAGCTAAATCTTCAGCAGCACCCCCTTATAATTAATGCTAGTTTAGGTGAGTGCTTCCCTTTTGGATTTGTTTGTATTTGAAGCTCTGACAAGGATTTTGGATTTGCACCCCTCCCCACCACAGGTGCTCCATTGGTGGGGTCCTTGGAAACCTAGAAATTGCAGGAGTGTCTGTGTTTAGGAAGGCCTTTTTGCTCCTGGTAAGTAATGTACTTGCAAAGATGTAGCTCCTAATTATAGTATTTAGTGTTAGGACCCACCTACATTGGAGTACTTTGGCATAGTGGTGGGCTTAGAATAATATGGCCATAGGATGTGACTAAAACTCCAATTTTTAAGTAGCTTTAACAAGGACTACAGTTATGAGAGTTTATAACCTATTTGATGTGAGTGCGCTGATTTAGAGATTGTGTATGGCTTGGGTCTTCAGCAGCACCCCCTTATAATTAATGCTAGTTTAGGTGAGTGCTTCCCTTTTGGATTTGTGTATATGTATATATATATATATATATATATATATATACCGGTATATGCTGCAACCTGATAAAGGAGTAGTATGCTGTCACATATCCAACAGACAACCATGTGCTAGTCTTCAAGCTCTAGGGCTGATTTGTGTTTTTTTTAACTCACTACCTCTTTGCAATTTTGTCTAAATCTTAAATATTATGTTAGCATCAATTATGGATCTATATGCTGGTAAGAGACTGGTAATATTACTAGGACTTTTAATCACAAAGAAATTCACATAACTCAGTACTTAAACATTGCTACAATTCTAACCAGGTAATATGCTATTGCCTTAGCTGAAGGTTGTTTTCCGGACAGTCTGTTTGACTGATAATGTGAGTAGCGGCGTATAGTTTTGAATGTACGGACAAAAAACAGACTTGTGCTTTATTAATTTGAGATCAAGTGGGAATGCACATTTGCAATCCTTATATGTATATATACCTATGCATCATCTACATACCCATTCCAGATTAGAATACCTAAAATTCTATTTTGTAATGTTGCAGGCTAATCCAAAGCCATTTCATATAGGAAAACGGAAAACCCAATTCCCCATAGTACATCCTGTAGCTTACTAATAGTTGGATTCCGAATGTAAATTTTAACTGGACTTTGTTTCCATTATATTTTTTTTTCATAGAAGGTAAAAATTATAAACTGACCTAATAAATTGAAAGAGAACTTTTTCCTTCTCACCTTTTGGAATAAATCAATTCATTTGTTAAAACTTTTTAATATTTTTGATTTCTGTTGGCAGTGTAGTTGTTTTGGAGATATCTAGTTCAAAAGTGAATAACTATATTACGAAAGATCTTTGGAAGTAAGTGACTGGTGATTCTAAAAAAATTTTGTCCTAAAATTCTTCCCCTCTATGTGACCCTGTCTAGGCACAGTTATCCACAGTGTATATAATCAGTTACAATGTAAAGGTCTGGGTCATGTAGCAAAGGCATGCCAGGGAGTCTGGTTGTCCAATAAAGAAGCGATGCTGCAGGTAGCAATCCCTACTTTTTGAAAGAATATGTATAACAAATTAGAAGTTAAGACTAGATTTGCTGTCAAGGTTATCTAGCATTCATTGATATTTTTTGTAGGCATGCTTGCACATTCTCTTGAAATGTTTTGTTTTTTTTAACTTTTTTTGAAACCTGCTATAGTGTGCAATATAATATCTTGACTTCAAAATTACTGTTGCATACCCTAGAGATATAGAAATATTAAAGAATTTCAACTATAATTACTGGGTGTTTGAAGAAGGATTTATATGCGACAGCATTTTTATATGGGTATCTATCAAGTTTACTTTATAGTCCGTATTAAAAAGAAATTTGACCTTTTATGAAGCACTTAAAAATATTGTATAATCATTTTAGATTATAAACCATGAAGTTTCATTTATTCTAAATAATCCAATAGGCTAGCTCGAATGGTGTCAATATTATCACCAAACAAATATATATTTTTTATTCTTAAAAGAAGGGCTTTTTCAGCATTTAACGTTTCTTCACTTTTGTTAGAGACACTATTTATTTTCAATGAGTAAGGGATGGGATAAGGTCATTATAATAAATAAACTGAATATGCTACAGGACAATCCCAATCCACACATAAATCAGCATCTACACTTCATCTAGCCCCAAGCCTGGCCCTCCTGCTGTGAGGCTACCAGGATATAATATAGAGCCTTTAATTTGTTAATGAACAGACTTGCAAATAAAAAAAAATACATTTGGAGGTGCTAAATTCACAGTAACTTCACTAGACCATTAAGGGGTGCTTTTAACAAAGAGCTTCTCGGTGCAAAACGCGTTAAGCAGGTTCCCTTTGCTGTGGTACTAGTGGTACGTTTACCGTTTTGTTTACTTTACTAAGGGACCACGGACCCAAATAAATGATCAGCTACAATTTTTAATGATACATAGCTCATTTGTTTCTTCTTTAAATGAGTACTAGCACCTTGTTACAGGTTGCCTTGTTGTTGGGGTGAGGTGCTCCACATTTCACCCTTGAGCAACCTGAGAAAGACTATTGTCCATCATCTGGCTACAGCAGCATCTGTGTGCGAGCATGGATGTGCATATGTGTGTGAGCGCATGGATGTGTAGGTGTGTGTGTGTGAGGGGAGCATGTGTTAACATAAGTATGTAGAATACAATGTGTGTTAGTTAGTATGTACATGTAAGTGTGTACTGACGTGAGCGTATAAGTCTGTGCAAATGTGGTAGCGTGTGTAAAAATGTATGCCTGTGCTATATGAGTTATCGGGGCCAATGGAGTGATGCCAAATATAGGATGCGACCCAAAGACTCTGGGTATCCCTGTAGCTCATTTGACTTGCAGGGGGGCACTTATGGGTTTGTCAAAACTATTAGTCACCAACATTTTAACCTGATTATCCTATTAGGTTGCAAGTATAAAATATAGGCATAGATTGCTGAGCCAATTATACTGCAGACCTTGGACTATAACAAACCAGAAGAAACTATTTTGAACACACCTTTTGAATACAAAGTTTTTTGAGAGCATTCTTCCAGATACATAAAAAGACCTACAGATGGGAAGGAAGAAAGCACTTTGAGCTTCCACCTCATATCCTTTCCCCTAAGATGCCTGGTAGAGCAAGACATTAAGCTTAGCCTATCTCAAGCAGGGGGAAGACATATATGCAAGGTTTGGGACCTGGACCCCCACACAACTTTCTTAAATAAATATTTCAGCTCTTTCAAAACATCTAGGGGGCTTAATTTGTAAGTTTGAATGATGTAGAGCAATCTGAGGAGTACATTGATTCTGATTAGTAATACTAATGCCAAACCAGGAAAGGTCAAGTTTGGACCTGATCCTGCTTTATTTCATAGTTAAGTTTTGAGAAGTTAAGTGTAAATATGACATTCAAATCAGCACTGAGAAAAGTACCAAAGTACCTGAGACCTCCAATGTACCACCTAAATGGAAAAGAAGCCTGGAGTGACTGCACTGTGGTTTCTAGGACACCGATGCTAAGTACAACTGATAGATCTGTAAATAGATCTACAATTCTTTGAGAAAATTGGGGAGGGAAACCCAGGGCTTGGTTACTATTAATAGCAGGTCATCTACCGCCTTAAGGTGGTATGCCTTCACTACTCCGTGACAATTGTCTTTGGCTCCAGTAGCGTTTGGGAATGGTTCCAAGGCCAGAACAAAAAGTGGTTGATAAAGACATCCCAGTGTTTTACATTTGACAGGGAGAATGGCCCGTACAGTGTTTAATTAACCATAGGTACTGTGACAAACCCTATAGCATGAGGGCCATACATGTCACTTTTAGGGGTCCTAAGCACAGTCCTCTAGGGCAATCAGAGTCAGGAACAGCAGCTTTGAACAAAACAGCACTTTATTCTTAATTGCTGAAACCCCAAAAACCAAATCATAAAAATAAAACCTAGCTCCCAATTGGAGCCCTCTCTAACTTAACTATGCTGGTCTAGACTGACCAGCCTAATCACCCACTACCTCAACCTCCCAGCCAGACCCAGCTACGCCAGGCTCTGGAAAACCTCCCCCAGACAACACACAAAACGTCCAGGCAGGTATTGCCTCACTTGGCTCAGGGATTGTCTTCTTCAGGGCCTCTCCTTGCCCTGGGAGCACAGGGAACTTCCTCTTCCCCCAACAGTCTCCCTGAGTATCAGGCTCCAGGGGTTTTTAATGCCCAGCACCTGGGCCTGACGCCAGCCTCATAGAAATCCCAGACCGGATCCTGCAGATTTCTTGTCTCCTGGAAAACCCGGCATGGAGTTTCCACAAAATGGGGGAATGGAGCATTGGCCCACCCTGCTCTCCAATTGCTCCACCCCAGGGACCCATATGTATAATCTGCATAGCAGCTGTACTCAGATGCCATGCTAATCATCTCCCTGGGGTTCACACTGTCACAGTACCTAATAATGTGCATTTATCCATCTGAACATAGACTCTCCAAGTCCAACATGTCTATGCACAAGTCGCAGATATGACCAGTTCATCCTGTCAAAAGTCTTCTCGGCGTCAGTAAACAGAAACTAATCTATTAAATTGATCAATTTAGTGGTATTTTCCCCTTACTTCTCATCCAAGCACAAACCCCAACCGATCCCCATAGATGAGAGAGGGAAGAATTGTTATTACTTATAATTTTTGAAAACAATCTCATGTCCACATTGTGGAGCAAAATAGGGTGGTAGCTCCACACCGCTCTGGATCCTTCCATGACTTCAGATGAACAGTTATATGGGCATTTTGTGCCTGCCGTCCCAAAGGCTGTCCGGAGGTGACTGGTGATTGGCACTTTCACCACAGCGTGAAGACAGGCCAGCAGCTGACACCTGCCGGAATTCCACCTTGGACGTGATGGACCAATTGATATCTTCATTGAAATTTGCATTCATTATTTCATTAGTTTCCATTATTTTACATTAGTTTCCAATTATTGACAATATAGTTGTTAGTTAAATGGTATAAATGCAAAAAAAAAGTGTTTTCAGGGTTGCTTCCGACTTTATAAAGGAAAGTTGATATTTTTGAATTCTTAACAATACAGTTTTTTTCATTTTCATTACTCTTTAATATAAATGTTAATTTCAAATATTTGTTATTTCACATATTTTAAAATAACACCAAAACATACACAAGCATACTGTTAAGGTTTTTTGTTTTTTATATAAAGTTATACAGTTTTATAGTTTATCTGCTATCCTATAGCAGAATAGCACAGATGGTCTATAAGCTAAACACACACTTTGCACATTTTGACTACGTAATATCACTATACATTATGAATGGGAAACCCTAGTGATCTTCTCCTATAGGAAGGGCTGAGCTGGCCATAATCCCTATGGCCCCTTGGGTTTAGTGAAGAGGGTTTATCTGGCGCCAACTCGATTGTTGCCATTATCACAAGATAACAATTTAAACTCTTCTTCTTTAGTGAATATAGCCCTTACGGTTTTCATTATATTCATTCAGAATCCATGTCAACCACTCTTTTAGTATGTTCTTTTTGTGTGCATTCCTACTTCTTCCTCTTCTCTGTTGAATGTGAAAGCGCCGTCTGACATCCCGAGTCATTTTGATCATCAAAACACTTTTTTTAAGACCAACGTTTCCCAATTTACTTTCTGTAGAGTTGTGTCCTATTCAATCTATAAGTTAGTATGTGTTTAGCCCTATTAAGAAAGCCTTCGAAATATCCCATCATTGCTCTATTTTATGCCTCATGCTGCCACTGTTAGGTTATCCAATTGGTCATGATGATCAATTGTATACACAGTAGGATTTAATAGATGTTTTGCAGTTTTCTATGATGCGACCATGAACTTGGCTATGATTTTTCTTGTCATAACAGCTCTAACTAGGAAAGATTCCATGAATGTAATACTGTTCCCTGGTGTTGTGGAAACATATTTTTGTAGCGGAGTCTTCTTGCAGTTATTGTTTCTATTATTTCTTTCTCAACAAACGGCCTACTATTTTTACGTGGATAACCATCTTGAATGCTCGATGTATAATCTTGGTTGCCTTCTGTACCAAAAGTTCCATCACAGAGATAAATGTTAAAAGGTAAGTTACTATATCTTTACCGGTAGCCAATTTAAGGAGAAAAAAACTTTTACTTACCAAGTGGACGGGTTAACAATATTTCTGATATTGAATATTAATTTTGTCTGTTATGGTGTAATTAAGAATATACCATTTAAATAAGAATAAGAATTAGCTTTTCCCCAGATATATGCTTACATAATTGCAAAAGGGTTTTCTTATGATCAATTAGCCTTTTAAATTTAAACTTGGATTAGCGAACACAATGTGCCATTGAAACACAGGAGTGATGGGAGTGATTAAGGGCCTCTGTACACCTATGAAGATGTTCCAAGAAAATCAGCTGTTTCCAGCAACATTAGTAATTTACAGCATTAACAAAATCTACACTGTTTCCAATCTTTTTGATGTTATTTTAATAGAAAAAAAGTATATTTTCTTTCAAAAAGAAGGACATTTCTAAGTGACTCCAGTATTAACTATTAGTATTACAGTAACAATGCAACAAATGAATATTTGCATGTAGGATCATCGTATTTTACTTCTATAAAGAACTGTCCATTGAACTGTAAGGGGAAATATAAACCCCCTCGAGGGTAATATTATATAGGGCAGACACAGATTCTTTTGCTTTAACTAGATGTATGATTTTTAAACCAGTGGGAATGGGATTAAGGGGATTATAACAGGATTAACCAGACTTCTTACTGCTATACTGAGATTGATGAAAGTAGCAAATGGGTAAACCTAGCCTAGTTCTAGATTGAGCCATTTAGATGGCCTTGTTTGTTTAATCCTATTGTTGATAGCAAGTCATGTGTACCTATTGAGGCAGGGAATACATGCGTAAAACCAAAAGGTTTTGGACTACGAACTTCAAATTGATCTGAGTGGTCTATTAGGTATATAAAATGAAGTTCTGAGGATGTGGGTATCTATGTTTTAGTAATCTCAAATAATTGTTAAAGAATTTTTTTTTGTTGTTGTACACACTTATTGAAAGCTAATCCTATTTTATTGTGCACAGACTCTGTTTCCTATAAAATGCAACATTTATAATAGGTATCTTGCAATATATTGGCAGGGCTGCCAGCTTCTTTTGTGCAGACACTCAAGCCACCAGACCTGCCTTGCAGACTTGTACATAATCTAATTTCAGATGTCTAGACAGAGGTTCACCCCTTATGCCAGAAATCAGCACTATGACCTGTTATGCTCCATGTTATTGAAAAGTGAATATATAGTTCCCTCAGACCCAAGTTAGGTATTATGAGACCTACATTTACATCAATTTACATTAACTTACTTTAATGTGGTAAATTAATTTAAATTACCTGCACAATCTTTTAAATATTAGCTTTAAGTGGTCTCCTTTTAAAGAAAAAAATATATATGATATACAGCTACCTTGTCTAGACCTGAAGTATGTTTCTTAGGGTGTACTTGCCTGGGGCATGGGTTGCAACACTTTGTCATTCTGTTCTTTTACCCCGTGTGATGGAATTTGCCAGTCTTCCCCTGGCAGAAATCTGATTTGTGAAATCATTTTCTTCAGGAACTTTATGTATTAAGTAGAACATTTGCAATGAGGAAGCTAACTATTGAAAAAGTTAATTGCCTCTATTGTGTACATAGGATCCGTTCTTAAGTATTTCTTCTAAAGAAAAAAATCTAAAATGTTTCCTTTTGTAACAACACAGGTATAGTTTTTTTTAAATTGTATGATGACAATTAGGGTATTTAAGCCTTTTTTATTATTTAATTTTGTTTTCTGAGCAGATATGTTTCTGGCAGATTAGCTTATTTTATCATGCATGCTCTCTTGTTCATTTCTCATTCAGCATTTATGAATATTTATGAACTGTCCATGGCAGGATGGAAAAAGTAGACTTTCTTTTATCATAAGCTGTGTCAAAGCAAGAATCAAAAGCCCCACATATTCTTTTTAATGGATTTAAGAAATAATGGAGAGAAAATACATTATTACATGCAACCAAACATGAAAATGTTAAATGATGACACATTAATGCAAGAAAAGGATTGTCATCTGTCCTGACACTAACCTTGCCTTTTTCGTATTTGATTCTCACAGATTTTGACTTCATTCCAGATATCTTACCTAAGATAAGTAAATGAAAAAAAAAAATTTATTTAATAATAATAATAGTTATTATTAAAAATAAGATCATAGCTAATATATTAGAAAGTGGCATCTATGAAACAGAAAGTAAGCATTCTGATTATTTTTTATGTGTTTTACTGTTTATCGGAATGGATAAAGCAAGTTTTATTGTTATTGTTGAAGGAACAGGGATAACAAAACCAGCAGACATTATTTTGTTATTTGGAAACATATATAAGCTGACGAGTCACTATTTGACAGTTGCTTTCAATAGAATAAGCACATGCTGTTGTAAGCAAAACAGCATATCAAGGGAATTAGGCTGTTAGTTGAGAAACCCTGACACAGGACGCTGCAGGCTTTACTGGTAGGTTGCAAGATCTAACAACCTAAAGTTCACTGCCTATGGCTAGAGCTTACTTATTTGCTATGTAGGACAGGCTTAAAAAGATTAGGATCCTTAGAGTAAATGCACCATAAGATTGTATTAACACTATTGTGTCATGCAGTGAAATACAGAATGTCATAAATATTCCAGGTGAAAAACTCAATGCGAGATTTGTTTTGCATGAACAAGAAATATTGTATATGTCAATGTATGCTTAGCCATATAAAATGTTATAAATATAGATTTACAACATGTAAAAAGTATAAATGAGTCAATGAACTATAGTACACTTAAAATGTGACGTCTATATCTAGCTAGTGGCCACACACTGAAAGACTAAGCCAACAAAGTTTAGTGTAAGGTACCATAAGCCTCTGGGCATTTGCTAGTGTGCCAGATGGTCAACTGACATTTCTTGGCTTAGCTTGACTAAGGCCTAGAGAGGCAGGTCTATGTGGGCAGAAGTCCCACCGTTGCCAAACCAAGGGGTATCTACTGCTCAATCAGAATCCAAAAGCATAAACGTAAGACAAGCTGAGGCGAGGGACTGGAACACGTAGTCATACACACCAAGATCAGCAATGGAGAGGTACTCGTAGTCAGGAACAGGCAGGAGTTAGTATACAGGAACCAGGAACATCAGACAGGCCGAGCCATACACAGGAATCAATACAAAAAAACAGAAAGTGTGCTAATTGGATGTGATACCACAAACGGGCAATGAGTAAATGAATCAGCTGAGCAATTACAGCCACAGCCTGAAGGAAGACGAAGGGTTAGCTGGGTTCAGAGCAAAGGGAAGTGGGTGTGGCCTATCAAACAGAAATATGAGGCAAACATTGCAGGTAGGCCAAAACCCTGACAACAAGCCTATATGTTTTAAAAATATAGTGAACTAAGAAAAAACATAGGGTTTTTTTAGCATTTTATTTCCCAATGTGTTTGACTTCAGCTTTGACAATGGCATCATGGTTTGCTCGGAGAATATACTTAATCTGTTAATTTAATTTACAGTTAAAGTTCAATAACTGCGAAACCAGTGTTACATTATTCATCGTATTCCTTCCACTGAGATCCATATACAATAAATTACAATATACATATTCAATGTGATGTTTTGTTTTTAATATCCTGAGGGCACTGTCAAGTGCAGCATCTGATGTTTGTCATTGTTATAATATTACAACAATTATATGGATATAAGCTATTTTTGAAACCCTTGTTTTTTATTAAATTGTGCTGCTCAGATATAACTTTTTTTTTCTATGTCTAAAGACATCTAAAATTCTATGTTTTAGAATCTAACATCAAATCAATATTTAGTCTAGTCTAATGTGTATTGACCTTACACAAATTTGTAACATATTTTTATATTTTATTAGTATATTTTAACACTAAAGGTAAATAAACAGAAACAGGTAATCATTAATGCAACAATCAGAGATTATCAAAAAATTCAGAGTAATGTTTGTAAAAAAAATGTAAGTTTGTAAAACAAAAAAAAGAAAAGCAGAGTATAAGAAGCAAAGCAGAGGTTTAACTCAACATCAACAAAAACTGGATAACAAAAAGCACAACATTCTGAGACCTGTAACATCCTTTTATTCAAATATGAATTAATAGTGATGTATCTATAAAATATTTTTCTTTTTAAATCCTCAGATCCTTAAAGGATAATGGTTTATATAAAACTCTCCATTGTACTTTAAGCATTGAGGAAAACTACCATAGTAGGCCTTAAAATATTTAAATATGGTCAAGTTGAATCAAATTGTCTGTTTGCAAAGTGAATTCATTGTAAGGTAATGCATTTGAGGAGGAATATATTAAATTTTCCATAGACACAAAAATATAGATTTGTGATAATGATCTAGTAAAATAGCAGAGAACGTCTCCAGCGTACATAGCTAATTACTTCAGTCCACTTATTTTAGAGATTGCCTTTTTAACTCTGCGGTCAACGTAAAGTTTTGTGGAATGTTGACCTCATCTATTTATTGTTACTTTGTTATAGGTAACTAGGTATAATAATTTTAATATTTCAGTGTTGACTTTAGGTTTTGTGCTATGCCTGACTAAACTTTTGTTCCTCCTAATCATAATTTGACCCCCCTTCCTTTGTCGATACAACCCCTTACTCTTTTACGTTAAACATGAATACCAAGTACCTACTTGTATATTTTGATGTTTAGTGCACCATTTCAAATGTTTAAGCTATTATTTTAATAGACAATAATCTTTAATTAAAATAACGAAGAGTGTAAATTCAACCATTTTCACCAAAATCATTCATCCATGTCAACTATACTAGAAAGTATTGGTTGAATTAGTATGTGATCAGTCTATGATGTGAGCATGATGTGTTAATTCACAGACAATTTGTGCCATACATACAGTGCCGTCTTTGTGCCTAAACATCTTAACAGTGCAATATCTGTGCCCAAATTGCTTAACAGTGCCAATTTGGGCCCAAACAGCTTGTCTCTCACATCTTTGTCTCCAAACAGCTCAACAGTACCATATTTATGCCCAAACAGCTTAACAGTGCCATATTTGTCCCCAAACTGCTTCCCAGTGTGTAAAATATTCTAATACATTTTCTAACCTCAATTAAGAAATGGACCATATATAATTATTAGTATAGGCAATAGTCAAAGATATGTAATTATTGGGCATAAATAAATGATAATTAAGATATATTAATATGTTTCAAGGTTTCCTTGACCTTAAATATAGAATGAAGGATTTGCTGAACAGGCAGTCTATAGATAGGATAGTAGCTTGCTAATGCATGGTATAGTTGTAACTCTAAAAGGGCATTACAATATACGTACAGCGACCACCTAAAATAGGGTTTGGGCGTGTAAGACCTAAGTGAACATGTTTGAACACCTAATTAGGTGAAGACCAATAGACTGACATCATTTTCAAATGATATATAAGCTTGGTGTACGAGAGGCATGGGAGGAGAGGTAGAGGAGAGATGTACTTGCCATCCACAGACTCTTCTTGTCCCAACACTCCCTCCCTCCATCCTCAGGAATGCATAGGACAGATGCCATCAACTAAATTCCTTTCCAAGGTTTTGTAAGACTTGTTTCGTATTATTTTTGTTATCTTCTTTTTATATTCTTCTTTTATTTTTGTTCGTATTAAATGTTTTACCTTTGTTTGCATCAAAGTGACTCTGCCTATTTTTGACGCACATACATTTATATGTGATCCAATTATTTGAAGTTTGTATTGGCCCTATATATTTTCTTACATATCTGGCGTGCCAGCCCTGCGTATTTTTTTCCTGACCGTTGCCCTCCAGCTTGCTCAGGGGGAAGGGCAGATATATCTGTACACTTTTTGCAAACTGTCGGGAGAGAATTAAGAAAAGAACCTTTGAGGATACAGACTTTCAGATTTTATTGGAACCAAAAGTGCTAAAAGACGCCATTGACGGCAGACGCAAGAAAGCCATACAGCGTGATACAACAGCCACTCAAGGAGAGTTCACTAAACAGGGTAAGTCATGGATTTTATAAAAACATATGCTAACAAAAGTAAAATAACTTTTCAATTTGATAATTGTCCTACTAATGCACAGTTATGGGCTAGTATGTACAAACAATGTGAGCTAGAGAATATGAAGATAGATAAGAAATTGTTATGTATTGATAAACTTAAGAAGAAACTGCAAAATGTCCTAAGCATGTTTAAAACGTTTAATGACTTGATTGTGGAGGATTTACAACCTAGACAAAGTATTTGCATGATTAACAAAGTTGTACCAGAATCTAACCCTGATGACAATACTGACGACTTTAACAGCTGTCCCGACTGTTTTGTTTTAGCTCAGCAATTAGAGAACTTGGAGAGGGCTAGGGACAGACAAGCTCAGTTACTGTCTAAACTATGTTTAGAAAATAAGAAGGTGTCAGTTATCACAAGACAAGAAGGTAAGAAGGGCGTATCTTTTGTCCCTGAAATAGCTGGTACCTCAACAATAGATTCTGATGAGGAACTTGACGTAGGAGGAGTTGAGAGACAAAAGCTCAGAGACAGTGCAACAAAATTGACTTTAAAAATTAATGATCAATTAATAAAAATTGCCAAAGATATTCCTAAATATGACGATAAGATGGATGCCTTCCATAATAGCGATGTATTTGAAACAAATACAGACAAATTCCAATTAAGTAATAAACAAAGAAACGCCATTTTTAAGCTATGGATACCTTCACATATGTCCAAAAGGTTACAGGACACACCTACAGAGGATGCATTAGGTCAATTAGTGCATGCAAATGACATGGATAGATTGAAACAATTAATTCTGTTTACAACTGGTGACTCATCTCCATCTCTTGACTTAATCGAATCTCTAAAAGTAAATCTTCAAGATGATCCCTTTGCATTTTTGTTGAAATTTGAGAAAGCCTATAGAATGGTAATGGGAGTTGATGATGGAGATGAACCACAGGCAATGATTATAGCATTTGTAAGGAAATTTAAATATCTAGATCCTGTATCAGTTCAGCTTGCCTCTGAAAAACCTAGTTTGCAAGAAGCAGCCATATTCATTGATCGTATTAGAAGAGCAATGAAAATGTCAACTGTAAAGGTAAAAGTATCTACAGTACAGGAACTAATTGACAAACGGCGAGAATTAACTCAGAATGACTGTCACAAGCCACAAACTAATCCTACTAATTTTGAACGATTTGATAATACTAACCGAAAGATATTCAGACCAAATGTTAGTTGTTATCATTGTGGTCAAAGAGGACATTTGAAGTGGCAGTGTAAACAATTTCTTAAAAATAGGAAATTTGTCCCTAGAACACAAAATTTTGGGAAAGAGAATGGGCTGGTGCCAACAGCCCCACCTACTGGTGAACAATTTAAGTCAATGTCCCCGTACACTCCACTAATTAGACAGGTGCAAGAGCTCACAACAAATAGTACTGCTACTAATGTAACAGGAAAGAATGTCAGGAGGGGTCTGACACCCTCTCAGTGACTAGATAAGAATCAATCACTCTGTAAGTTGACCTATGTAGCTCCAGTGTCAACTGACAACTGTGGCAGACCATATGTCAAGGGAAAATTACAGGGAAAAGAGATTACATTCCTAATTGATACAGGAGCTCAATTAAGTGTGACTAATCAAGCTTTACCTATAACATCTAACTCACCTGTTTGCACGATTGTAGGTTTTAGTGGTAAAGGTAATACTTCAGCAACTTTGGTTACTGGTGTTTTGTTTGAGATTCCTGGCTATTTGTGTACTGAAATTGATATCTGGCATTGTCCTAGCTCAGAAAATATCTTAGGGGCTGATGTAATGAGAGAACGAGGTTGGGTCATTGACTTAGGGAATCAAGTGATTTGGAGAAGTAATAACCTTAAAGGGCCTGTAGTAATTGATCCAAGTGACTACAGTGTAGTGGCCGTCATCAATTTAATTGAGGAGGTATCCCCAAATCATGTATGGCCACAAATGGATTGTAATGACTTGACTCTTGTAGAAATTGTGCAGAAATATCCCTCGTTATGGGCTCAATCTAAGAATGAGGTAGGGACGATGAAAGATGTTGTTGTTAAAGTGGAAGGAACAGATCCCATAGCTCAGAAACAGTACCGATTGCCTCCAGATTCAATTGAGCCTTTGTCCAAAATTATTGAAGAACTACTTCAACAAGGCGTCATACGCAAATCAAATTCGGTGACAAACTATCCGTTATGGGCAGTTAAGAAACCAGATAATTCTTATAGAATGCTTCTAGATCTGCGTATGTTTAATAAATGTACCCCAAATGTGGCGCCAATTGTAGCAGATACCCCCGACATCATGTCTCGATTGAATGCTAAGGCAAAGTTTTTCTCGGTACTGGATATCAGTAATGGTTTTTTCAGTATTCAGATAGAGAGGAGTTGTCAATACAAATTTGCTTTTACTTTTCTGAATGAGCAATATGTATTTTGCAGATTACCACAAGGGGCGCACATGTCACCTAGTCTGTTTCATCAGGCATTGGCAAAAGTGTTATCAAAATTCTCAAGGCAAGATTGTATTCTACAGTATGTGGATGATATCTTGTTGGCAACAGAGAGTAGAGAGGAACACCTCACCTTGCTAGCAGAATTGTTTAATCTGTTGTACGAGTCAGGATTGAAATTAAATCCAAGGAAGGTCCAATTACTGAAACAAGAGGTTCAGTACTTGGGAGTTTTGATAAGTCCAGGCCAGAGACGTCCTTTGCAGGAAAGAGTAGCAACAGTAGCAGCTTTGCCTGTACCTACAACTTTCAAAGCTTTAAGACAATTCCTGGGACTTGTAAATTTTTCTAGAGACTTCATAGAGGGCTTTGCTGAAAAAGCTAAACCCTTATATGACTTACTAAAAAGTACTGATGATGACAATTTGTTTGGTCCATGGGGAGATGAGCAGCAGAAAGCGTTTGAACAACTAAAACTTGATTTACAGAGAGCACCAGCTTTGACAACTGTGTATCCATCTAAGCCTTTTGCTTTACAAGTTCATACCTCGGAGACGGCTGTCTCGGCAGTTTTACTGCAGCTACAGGGAAAGGAATGGAGAATAGTTGGCTATTTTTCCAAACTCCTTTCACCTGTGGAAAAAGGGTTTGAAACGTGTGCAAGACATTTGGTGGGTGTACACTTTGCAGTCAAGGCGACTGAACATATTGTTGGGTTTAACAAACTAATTCTGCAGACTCCTCACTCCACCTTGAAATTGCTTCTTGAAAAAAGTATCCCAGGAGTGTCACATCAAAGATTTGCACATTGGTTGTTGTCTTTATCTCCAAAACAGATTGAAGTGGATCATAAAGCTAAATATGTGCTCCCTCAACTAATGCAATATGAGGGTGAATCACATGAGTGTGTTGAGACATTTCAGGGGGATTTTCCGTCTCTTTTTAGAAAAGAATAAAAAGATGGTTCTAGATTTTGTTTGAAAGGACAATATTATACCGGATATGCCATTTGGTTTCCAAAGAAAGGTCGAGCTATTCAGCATAGACTACCAGGACATTTTTCTGCACAGAGAGCAGAAATTGAAGCTGTTAAAACAGTATTGGAAATTAATGAGAAAGAAAATAATGATCCTTTGGTAATCTATAGCGATAGTTCATATGTCGTACGTTCACTAACAGACTACTTACCTGTGTGGAAAAAACGAGGTTTTGTGGATTCATCTAACAAAATCTTAAGTCATGTTGATACATTGCAGACTATCTTTGAGCTTGCTTCTAAAAATCCTAACCGATATGCTATTGTCAAAGTACCTGGCCATAGCAGAGGGACTAGTGATTTAGCTTTGGGAAATGAGAAAGCAGATTCTCTAGCCAAGGAAGCAGCTTTGATAGGAGAGATAGTGATGGAACTAGAACCGTTGGAAGTACTACCAGTAAAGAGTAAGGAAGCAAATTTACCTTCGTTTAGTGATGAACAGATGAAAGATCCGTTCATTGTGGAATGTAAGAATAAAATAACACCTCCTTTTGTTTGTGAAAATGGAGTGATTTGTTATGAAATGCAAGGTAATTTACTTCCAGTTGTGCCTAAACACTTGCAGACGGAATTCACCCGCTATAATCATGAAAGTTTAGGTCATGTGGGTCAGCAAAAGTTGCTGGAAATTCTCAAAGAGAAGTTTTATTGGGACAAAATGGAGGACTCTGTACAAAATGTTGTTCAGTCATGTCTCATTTGTGCTCAAGTAAACCCCAGGCCTAAAGGACAAAAGCCTCCACTTCTAAGAATTGCACCTGCAGACGGTCCGTGGTCTACATTGCAGATTGACTACGTAGGTCCCCTACCTTCAGGTAAACAAGGTCTCAGGTATGCATTGGTTGTGGTAGATGTATTTTCTAAGTGGGTAGAACTGTTGCCTGTCAGGAAGGATGATGCTTTGTCTACGGCAAAAGCATTAGTGAATCATGTTTTTTGTACTTGGGGAATCCCAAGGATGATTTCATCTGACAGGGGGAGCCATTTTACTGGCAAAGTCATGCAGGCTGTTTGCGCAATCCTGGGGGTACGTCAACAATTCCATGTTCCATACCATCCTCAGTCCGCAGGTATTGTAGAAAGAATGAACAGAACGATTAAGTCTAGAATTGCAAAAATGTTACTCGATAAAGGAAATACTTGGGTTGATGCAGTACCTCTGGTATTGATGAGTATTAGGGGAACAAGTTCTTCAACTACCCAGTATACACCTTTTGAATTAATGACAGGAAGGAAAATGCCATTGATCTTTCCTCATGAACCGTTTTTGTCTACTCCACAGAAAGATGCCATTGCAAGAACTAAGTGGTTACAGATACTTCAGGAGAATTTAAAAACAATTCTTCCTCACGCAGCGTCTAGAATGCAGCGTATGGTACCGCCTCACTCTTCTAAATTTGTGAGAGGAGCATCAGTAATGATTAAGACTTTAAGGAAGGCGGGACCTTGGGAAAGCAATTGGGAAGGACCGTTTGAAATAATCGACACGATGGGTCAAGTTATGATCCTTGTTCAAAGAACAGAAAAGACTGTGAAAAATACCCGTAGGCAGCAGAAGCTGTGGGTACATGTTGACCAGTGTAAATTGTATGTTTCTAACTAAATTCTGTTCTTGCAGGAACACAGTTCTGCAAGAAAATGGAGAAACAAAGCAGTTAACTATTGGAAGGAGAACCTCCTGAGAAACAGCAATACAAGGATCGTGACATCAAGACAGCATAATCTTTTGATAGCTGTGTTGTTTGATCCGTACCAGAAGCCAATTGGAATTGATGATCCGACGAAGGATTTACCACAGAAGACATTGTTATCACATAAGATAAGAGAAGTTCAGGTGGATCGACTCCTGATATCAGACATTGATACATCAAGAGACATTGTTGGACGAATTAGATTAATTATGGTTAAGATATACAGATTTTGTATTTGATAGGAAAATCAGGAACAATTAGAAGCTTCAGCTTGTCTTCATTTTGTTTCCAAAGTAATATGTCTTCCAGGACAAGAAAAAGTTGTCTATCATTCTTGTTTTCACAATCATTCATCATGTGAGGCCAGGATTGAAACTGTTACATCTATGCATGAATTAATGACTCAAGTAAAGATAGGAAAAGTTTGTTTTCAGGTAATGAAGGAAGAGTCATTGTTCAGAGCATTCTTTTCAAATTGTATGCATAATGAAACTCTTCACAGAGGATTATATTGCATAGAAGGGGATATGAAAAAGTTGGAGATAGATGGGAAAAAGTTTAATGTCTCGACTATGGGCATAGAGCGTTTAAAAACACTACCTCTGCAATTTAATCTCACACAGATAGACCATTTTCCTTGGAAAACATGGACTGAGGAAATAAAGAAAGATAAGGGATTATTGGCCATATTAAAACAACAATTGAAAGATGCCGAAATTGTTTTCCAACATAAACAAGGTGAATTAGAACAAATTCAACATCAATGGAATGATATGTCTGGAGTTAGTTGGTGGTCAAATTTTAAAAAATCAGTAAATATGTGGTCACAATCTTCGGTAAAATCCGCAGCTGGGAATATATTGTTGAATCCAATTGTTATTATAGCTATACTTGTTTTATTATGTATTATTTATCAAAGTTTTCTTGTGTGTAGAATAAGTAAGATATATAAACATGTTAAGTATGAAGTAGATAAGGGAGATGGAATATTAAGGGAATTGATAAAAAGGGCACAATCCTCTCATTCCATAACAAATGTAGAGAAAAGGGTGTCTCATGCTAATGATTATCATATGGTCCCAGGTAAAGTGTGATGTGATTGTAGTATAAATGTGATACGAATGTGATACGAATGGTGAGTAAATGTGTATATTTGAAAAGATATGATAAGGATATTATCCTATCATCAGGGGGAATTGTAAAATATTCTAATACATTTTCTAACCTCAATTAAGAAATGGACCATATATAATTATTAGTATAGGCAATAGTCAAAGATATGTAATTATTGGGCATAAATAAATGATAATTAAGATATATTAATATGTTTCAAGGTTTCCTTGACCTTAAATATAGAATGAAGGATTTGCTGAACAGGCAGTCTATAGATAGGATAGTAGCTTGCTAATGCATGGTATAGTTGTAACTCTAAAAGGGCATTACAATATACGTACAGCGACCACCTAAAATAGGGTTTGGGCGTGTAAGACCTAAGTGAACATGTTTGAACACCTAATTAGGTGAAGACCAATAGACTGACATCATTTTCAAATGATATATAAGCTTGGTGTACGAGAGGCATGGGAGGAGAGGTAGAGGAGAGATGTACTTGCCATCCACAGACTCTTCTTGTCCCAACACTCCCTCCCTCCATCCTCAGGAATGCATAGGACAGATGCCATCAACTAAATTCCTTTCCAAGGTTTTGTAAGACTTGTTTCGTATTATTTTTGTTATCTTCTTTTTATATTCTTCTTTTATTTTTGTTCGTATTAAATGTTTTACCTTTGTTTGCATCTAAGTGACTCTGCCTATTTTTGACGCACATACATTTATATGTGATCCAATTATTTGAAGTTTGTATTGGCCCTATATATTTTCTTACACAGTGTTATCTTTCTCGGGAGACAGCTTGTCTCTGACATGTTTGTTTCCAAAAAGCTTAAAAGTGCAATCCCTGTCCAAACTCACACACTTATACATACACATTCATGCTGACATACAAACACTTATATACTCTTATCTATAGGTTGAAAACGTTCTCCCTGTCTCTATCCTTCCCTCACTCAACCCCTTACCTCAGCTGCAGCATTCCCTTCAGCTGTGAGCAGCCTCTCATTTAACCGTGGAGTCACATAAACTCATGTTATGTGACCTCACTACAGTTTGGTGCACGTTCTGCTCCGGGTGCCGCTTATCAGGGAGTGCCACATTACCACACAGGGGTGGGCTGCCCCTGGCCAAGTCCAAAATTGGTGTACGTATCTGCTGTCAGTGCACTTCTACAAAAAGGTGAAGCTTCTGGACACACCCTCTGGCCCAGATTGGAGTGGATGCACCATTTTGATCAAGTGCTAGTATTTTAAGAAAGAAAGGCACAGAATTGCTTGCCTTTTTCCAGAAATCTATCTGGCATGAACCCTCAGGACTTTTGTAAGGGCAGAGTCTGAGTTGGAGTTGCCTTTTTATGCTGCCCCCTTTAATGTTGCCTAGGCCAAGGTACAGCCCTGGATTATCCAAGTTTTGCGATTGTGATTTGTTCTTTACAGGCCAAAAACTACATTACAGGTTTTGCTTGCAAAACACTAGAAGAATACTTGGCATACTGCAATTCCTAGATTCTATACATTCTGGATTGTATTAGTGTCCTGTTAATAACCCCACCATGATTTTACAAAACACTGTACCTATTATTTTAATTTTTTTTCAAATACTAGTAGGATGTTTCAGGAAAACAGACAGCTGTTGACACTGGACTCATAAAACATTCATCCTCACCTCCAGCTACCATACAACGTTTTATCTAGAAACAAAAGGCTAACCTTTAATAGTAACTGAATTAATTTTTGAACGATGACTAGACTTCCTTTAATTTGCCTTCAGTTCAAAAGAAAACTGCTAGCTAGCTGAAATTACAAACCCAAATGAGACAAAAAGTATCGTTTCAGCTAAAAAGGCTATAAAACGGTTACTATTCAAAGCAGTAAATCAAGAAAGTGCTGATTTAGGTGCTATTAAATTTACTTCAATTCTTTCAGTATGTCAGAAGTAACTGTCATGGGTTGTCCTTATGCTAATTTACTCTTTGAAGTATATGGCATGACTTTCCCCTTAACAATAAAAAATAATATTCTTCTCTGCTACTAATACTCATGTTGTCACCCTGATTTAAGTAATCTAGATTGACAAAATAATTTGATTGTAATCTCAGTTCCTTTTATGCATTACTTATTTCCTGGCAAAGCTAGCTATTCTTAGGTTCAGTGTGTATTGTAGTGGCATCAATGTCTTACAATTAAGAGAGCACTATTTCTTAAGTAAAAAACGAAAAAACGCTCAGTATGTTATGCTTTTTAAAAATATTCCACAGAAAACAAAATTTGGATTCTGAGAATGATATTTTTCCATGGTATCTCGTGTTATTATTTTGTAGCTGAACTATGTTATGACCAGCCAACACAGCCCCAATGTGCAAGACAGGCTGCTCTTTATTCACTTAGTAGTAACATTCCTTAACTGACTTTGCCTTTTGGATCTCCCTTTGTTAATTTTCCTGGACTCTCCGTGTTAGTTTGCTTCCTGCTAATAGGGACTAACTTGTTCCCCCGGCTCACAGCGTGCCGTGACAATTTGCTATTTTTTTGGCTATATATGATATGATGTAGACATGACTAGTAGCCATATCTACATTTCCATTATAATTCATTTCATTTTTCAAGCTTGAGCAGTTGTCTTGGTCTATGTAAGGGTTTATTTGCTAAACTGGAAGATTGTAGTAGAATGCAGAACTGTTTCAGTTCACTGACTTAATTAAGCATTTTGAAATGATAACCACAGTAAGCTGTTCCTGCAAGTACAGCTTAGTTTTCTTGGAAGTCAACTAAATGATTGAGCTGTGCATTATATAGGGCAAGCTCAGCTTGCTAGAGTTGGCTCATCATTGTGATATATGTTAGGTACAGTGAAGTTGGTGAATCGAAACTGCAGCCATCCTGCTATTTCAATTACAGAACCCCAGACCTGTGTTAGATGCCCCAATAGAGCGCCAGCCTTAGACCACATTACACTCAAGATGTCCCCTTCAATTAGCCTTTTTATTTTCTAAGGTTATGTTTCTACACAATTGTTGTGTGCTTACATTATTTTATCAAAACTGTATTGTGACTTTTAATGTTGTAGAACACTGTGATATACTTATAACACCAAATATTCTGAGCTTTTAAAAAGGAAAGACATCAGGGTAAGCATTTGTATAAGGGTCTCACTAGGGTAATCTGCCCATAGTAAAGCAGCTCAGGGGTTGCCACCACTTTGGACCTCCCTAGAAAGACCACTGCTTAGTGCCCTCTTATTCATGTGTCCCAGGTGACTGCCTTTGATATCTGGTGTTAAGACCAGCCCTGGCACAGTATAGCAGCTAAGTCTAACTTTTTTCCCCATGTGTTTTAATAACTGGCTTTAAACAAAACATGCTAAGAAATTGCCAGGGAACATTTGGTGCTCTGCTTTGGTACACCACTGGGTACAACCACAATTAAGTAAAATTCTTAAGTAAAAATGGTTGATGTATTTTCATTTATTTCTTATTCTACTATGCAATGTATGATTTTGCCTCCCATAAAGCCAACTACGGGGTCAGGGGTGCTGACCCCATAGTTGGTAGGAACTAAAATCACAAGCTTTGTATCCTAATGCTAGCAATCAACTTCTTGTAGATGAGGGAAACCGGAAACATAGCTTGTCTAGGACTAGTCATGTACATGGGTTATTGGGACCCAAAACGTAGAAGTCCATAAATGAAAAGAAACCTTCCAAAGGAAATTATCATAGAAAACTTTTATAGAAATGAATAACCT